>NC_084664.1:40121822-40209322 GCF_028389875.1 Rhea pennata | reverse complement strand
CTCTCATCGGCCTCACTAACTCCTCTAGTTCTTCCTGTCCTCTGAGCCCTTCTTTGACTTTTTTTTCTCCCCGTTCCTCTCCGTCTGCACGCTCGCCATCTGCGCGCATCCCAGCTGCCTCTTTCTGCTCTCCCCTCCGTGCCGGAGCTGCGCGTTGGCCGTCGCGCCCTGGGTGCACCTCCAAGCGAGCGGTGGGGAAAGCGAAAGACAGCTACGTGTGCAACTACGCAGGGCGCGGCAGGGTAGATTTCTTCCTGCAAAACTGAGATCTGTGGAATATGTTACGATGAAAAATAAAGACGTTTTATGAAAGCACAAAGATACAGTAATAGTCTGAGAAGCAGTTTGTTGCAGAAGTGACTGATTAACATTCAGGTGAACGGTCATTGGGCCAAGGAAGGAATAGGAAATAATAGATAGGTGTGCTTTCTCCCTTACTGTTAAACTGGATAATACAAAACACCTAACACCTGGAGAGAATGTTACAGGATTGCTAGCTGTTGGTGAGAAAGGCAACAGTGTTACCTTGCAGCTATTTTTTAATTTCACTACGCTTATTAATTTCCCATTTTGTCCATTTTTTGCTTTTCTCAAATTTAACCTTTAACTCTGACTTAAGATTTTTGGTTATGAATTACTCCAAATTGTTATATATTGAGTAGACTAATGCAAGCACACAGCTAGCTAAGTGGGGGGAAATTACAGTTTACAAATATTTATCTAACTCCAAATCTGCCAAATTTTATCTGAATGCACATTGTTATTCAGTGGTCATCTTGTTTTTCTTCCTGTGCCAAGTTCTCTTACGTCCGATTACTTCAGGATGGTATTTGAGAAGCAAATGAAGATAGTTTTCAGAATCTTGCTTCTTGGGGCTGAACAGTCCTTTGTAAAATTCCCTGATGTTTTGGGCCTCAACTCAGCAAGATTTACATATATATCAGTTAAATCTGTGGGATTGTTTATGCAATGAGTTAGTTGCATGTTAGGGAATTTTGCTGAACTGGGTTTTTAGCAACTCTAGTATTTGTAACATACTAGAAAAAAGCTCTACCAGTAGAGGAACTTTCTACTGTTTATATAAAAGCAGTTATGAAAAAATATATGAAGGGCTTAAACAAGATTCTTCTTCTGTTTGCTTTGGGGTAGGCAGTTTGCTTCACCTCCAAGCAATTATTTGCTATTCTTTTTTAGTATGAGAAGCGAGTCTAGCTAAAGGGATGAATTTGGGCAGCTCGGGGACGGAGGGAGTGGGGCAGGAAGAACTGCACCAGCTCCCGCAGCACCCAGTACAGTGGCTGGCTGCTGAAACCTCTGTGAAATAGCGCCGGGCATAGCTTGGTTGGCAGTTTTTGTAGCCAGAAAAGATGAAGTCTAACCCTAAGCACGGCTCTCGCTGGGAGATTTTTGTCCGTTTTGGTTTCGAGGCTGTTCTTGTCCCCAGCACAACAGCAAAGTGCCCGACAGCACTCTGCACTGATTCCCACCCTCCCTCCACCAGCCGGGAGGGAGAAACCTGGTCTCTCTCTTTTCCTTTTTGACCCAGCATTCCCACACTTTTAATTCTATGCCCCCAGCAACCATGCGACAAGTAAGGGTAGCATAGCTTTCTGCGGGCTTCGCTGCCTTCGTTTTCCCGTGGGTGGGATCTGTGCTTCTGACTGCTTCCTTCTCACTTGCTGGGAGCTTTCTGTCTTTGACGGGCATGGATTTTAAAGGCTTGTTTTTGTTTTGTTTTTTTTTAATGTTAGGGCATTATTAATTTTCTGACTGTGTCTGTCATTAGCAAAATCTGAAGGAAAGCCAGGGGAAAGTTTATTTTCAATTTCTTTAAAACTCTCCTCACCTTTGGCGTTATCATATCATTAAATGTTCCTTATTATGAATCTGAGAGCTACAGAATCTGGCCAAATTACAACGAGAAATGTTAAAAGCAGTTTGCTTTTTATCAGAATATTTAAATGTGCACTTCAAATATGTATGTAAAAATTTAGTTATGCCACAAAATGCAGAAGGATGTCTGAGAATGTATTTGGGCAGCGTATTTTTGTGCTGATGTTGGTTGTTGGAACGTTTTCTCAACGGAACTGAATTTGCAATTAAGTCCGAATAGCCACAAGTTTGTGATTCTTCAGTGTGTGTTAGATCTTCCTATGATCCAAAATGAATTCTGAAAAGGAAAAGCATATGACAAGAATTTAAAATATTCCCTCTAGGAAATTACAGTCTTAAAAAAATAATAACAATAAAACCAACAATGTGATATACACGGGTATAAGTAATTGTGGAAGTGACACTTCGGGTCTGTGTCCTTTCTGCTAGAGGCCTTTCCCCCAAAGCAAATGTTAAATCTCTGTAAGTAACATAATAATAAACATTTGCTGTTCACATGTAAATTGATGATAGTAAAAAAGATGTTAAAAACTGCCAGACTCTTTCTGTTAAAGACACTTCTCTAACTAAACTGTTAGATATGGCTGCCATACAAAAATTGATTGCACATTTAAGAATAAATAAATATGAGACTATTAAGGGTTTTGGTTGGATTTAGGGTTGTATTTACTTTCAAGTGAAGCATTGGTATTGCAGTGAAGTCACTTCTTCTCTTTACTTAAACAAAAGATGAAGGACTATGTATTTCCAGTTACCCTCTGTGAAACCCACTGACCCATTTTATATGCCTATACTATAAAAAGAAATGTACCAGACTAAGACTGATTTGTTTAATAATTAGTAGTTGTTTTTTTCTTGTTTTGATTTTTTTTTATTGTTAAGT
Organism: Rhea pennata; assembly: GCF_028389875.1. NCBI lineage: Eukaryota > Metazoa > Chordata > Aves > Rheiformes > Rheidae > Rhea > Rhea pennata. The sequence goes on along the minus strand of NC_084664.1, from coordinate 40,206,546 downwards.
CCATTTTTGTTGTGTGTATCTTATGGTTACAATACCAGTTGAAATGTGTGCGTGAAAAAGGAGGGATGTGGAGGAGAGGAAGGCAGAATAAAGCCTCACTATTTTTTAATATCCATTACTTTTTCCCTTCTTATTACATATGGATGTTGTTGCATTTTACGTAAGATTTTCAAAGGAATGCATATTATGTTTTTGATTAGGTCTTGCCTATCATTGCTAGGCAATTGAAGGCAATTCTGTAAAAAAGATTAAATTTAAACAAGGGAAAGGAAAGGTAGAGGAGACAGAGCTGAGAAACTTAAGTTTGAGAGAAATCCTGTATTAGATTATTTAATATGCTCTGATTGTTCAGTATACTCCATACAGAACTAAAAAGTAATGATATTTTGTATTTTTAGTCAGTTTTAGAATTTTAGGAGGATTAGAAGTGTTTTACTTTTTTCTTTCCATGAGCTGAAATTGTGTCTCAAGTGTTTGTGTTCAGCAAATACACCCCCATTTTGATACAGTTGCAGGCCCTAATCCAGCAGGCTTTAAAGCAGTACTGGGTTTTAGTCACTGATCTGTGGCTCCAAGTAGAGAGAGGTCTAATATGATAGACCAGACTGCAAGAACAGGGGAACAGGGCAGCAGCTGTCTAGGTCTTTTTTTTTTCTGTGCTTGTTTGTGGCTCGTCATTGAATTTTATAGGTTTCTTTAGAAAGCTCACTTTTTTCTGTTTATTTACTTAGCTGTGTACAAAAATAGAAATATGTATTAATTTGTAAATGCTGCATCTACGGGAGGAGAAAGGGCAGAGGGAAGAAGAGACATGAGGAATCTTTCTCCTAAAATGCCACAAAAAATGTCAGTGAAATATTATCAGTACTAGCTCTGTGGGCATCTTTTTCACAACCCAGAGAAGAGAATGAGACCAGCAAGATATTGCAAGTGAATAATAGGTTGAATAAGAAATATTAGGAGATGGCATGAACTGTTTCAGTATTCTTCCAAGGAAGGGTTTCCTGCTCGTGAAGTTTACCTTTCTTCTGAAAAACCCTAAGAGGTTGTGGGATTTTTACTTTGTTTTAGTAAATCTCATCTGTTATGATTGCAGATACAGATTTACTTTAAATTCACATCTGGGCTTCCCCTTTCAATGATCTAGTAATGAAAGCCAGCAAAACAGATAAACCAGAGATATCTGGAGATAAAGGACAGCTTCAAGTTTCAAACTTTCTCTGATTTAGTAGAATGCTCAAAGGCAAAACCTAAATCTTAAGACTGATTAGTGTAAATAAAGTAATAAAACAACTGCCTTTCTGGGGACATTTATTATCACTTTAGGCCAGATCTTAAGGAGAGACATTCTTATTCTGGTATCTCTACTGATCTTCTGAAACAGGCTGAAAAACAGCTTTTGCTTCTTCAATTACAGTGCTGGCGGTTTTGAGCAAATGGGTAAATCCTGAACTATGGAAGATTCCCATCATTTTTTAAAATTACTTGAAAGTGTATGCCTCAGAGAAGTCAGTTCTTAAAATTACTTGAAAATATAAGCCAAGCTGAAAAGATTTTCACTAACAAATACATCATTCAGTATCAAAAGCTACTAAACTAGATAGATAATTTGCTTTTCTAAAATTTTAGAAAATATCCAGTGACCCTTCTTGTAATAGATTTCAGTTCCTCCAGGAAGTATTTAGGCCTGTTCAGCTTGGCATAGAAGATAAGCAGGTCAAGTTATGTATTACAGGAAAAATAAACGTGCAGTCAGAATAACTGCAGCAGTCAGGAAATTCCAGAAAAATATTTAAGGCTACAAGGGATCATTCTGATCATCTAGGCTGTACTCGTGTCTGAACCCACAGGTATTTCACCCAGAAAGAAGTCAAACTTAAATAATCTCAGTCCAAAAATAAATTTTGAATTAAGCACTCTGTTCTTATCCTGCAGTGGATGTTCCCTGCTATATTTTTGGATAATACAAATGTCAGGCAAACTGCATTTCTGAGATAAATTAAAGCAGAGTTCATTATTACTTATTTGTTGCATTTGTTTGTGCTGAAATGACAGTTGTCTATTCTGCTTCACAATACCATATGTATGAGCTTAGTTATTCAGAACTCTCTGAATTTTCAATCTTGTTGAACACTGAGAAATCTCAGTTGAAGGGTTTAATGCGTTTTCCAATCAATGTGTAGGAGAAATTTGGCCTTATCAATTTAAATGCTGGAGATCCTTTCATTGCATTATGGAAGAATCTTCTCTAAGCAGAGATTATTCTTAAGAACTTCATAACATTTAAAGGTTAATATGTTAGGTAAAGAACAATATCTTAAGACAAACATTTTTATTACAGGACATGAAGGGATAGTTCTGATTAAATTACATGATTATTTGAATGGGAAAGAAGACAAAGTGCATCATTTCTTGCCCTCAACTTTAATGCCTTTAATCAAATAATGACCTTCTGGAAATAGTTAATTTTAAGCATTTGGAAAGATCAATACCACTTTGCCACCAAAAAATGGCCCAGATGATGAAATTTGATGTATTTAAAGTACCATTTCACCCTTTTAACCTAGTAAATAATTTAAAATGCTTTCAGTACTCCTTTGCTACCATTATGTATCTCAGTCAAAGTATTATGACTTTTCCAAAAGCAACCTTTCTGTACAATGAGCAGCTCACAAGTCTAATATTGCAGGCTAAGACTACATGCGTACATTGTAGTAGTGATGCCGACCTTTTTTCTTCTCTTTTATACATAGATTCTGTTTTGAAAAGAAATGGAAATCTCTGTGATGAACGCAGCCATTTGGAACAAAAATGAGATTTGTAAAGCAAGTTGGATGGCTTTTGAAGGGGAGAAGTCAATGTTTAAAGTTTAGTTCATGAGTTCTTTTCCTTTGTTTTGTCTGTAAGCTTTTGTGTTAAAGGTGAAGGATTTGGGCTGCTCAGACAATTAAGAGCCCATTTTACCAAGTGTAATTTCATATCAGTGTTCTATAAACTGGAGTGCCTTCAGCATTGTAAATAAAAAAAAATTGCCCTCTATTAGCATGTTTGTGGGCAGATTAAAAACAGCCTTCATTAGCATAAGTAACACTTACAGATTCTTTTAAAAGTAGAAAATTATTTGCTGAATGATAAATTGCTAGCTTTATAGTTAGTTGCTGAAAATGTGCTCATTCAAAATGCCTACTTTAGTTTAGTCTACAATACTCATTTTTTTGAGCCAGAAGTACTGTTTAATGGATTATGTACTTAGTCTTTGTTCATAGTGGATGCTGAAATGCAATTCACACTTTCTGCTAAAATGTTTGTATCAAATACCTCCCTATTTAGACTGATTCTTTCTAACACTGTATATTTTTATTATACTGTATGCCTCAGAGACTGATACAAAATAATCTCACTTATACTATACCAAAGAAAAACTGTTCATATCTTAGCAGTGATACTGTAAAATGTTTTGCCTTTTTAGATTCAAATTATAGCTCTTCTTAAAAATGTTTAATTCCTTGTTAGCTATACTGTAAGAAATATTCGTCATTTAACAAATTATTATCAGTATAACGAATACACCAAACAAAAGAGTTCAGTTGCTCCACCTTGAAGCCCTTTCTTTTCAGGCTAGATATATTTGTTGCTGACTTGAGAGGCTTTGCCCAGAGAACATCTTTAATGACTGTAATGCTACCCTCTTTGATCTAATTAGAATTATTATTTACACCCTAAATGCAGAATTAAATCATCAATTTTTTAGTTTAATAAGAAAAATATAAGAAAGCTGGAGTTATTTGTTAGAAACTCTAAGTGAAAGTAGGAGAGAACAGAACATTTTTTTAAACACAGCCCAAATGAGGTTGCATAGATAAAATGGATATATGCTTTCTTTAAAATAAGCATGCTCATGGGTCTTGCAGATTCTAATGTTTGTCAGTTATCCTCCTTGCGCTTTTCTTGCAATAGTTTGGCAGTTCAGCTTTCACAGGTTTTTTTCCTCTGATGTCTTATGTTTCTGTACTAAATCCCCATCAGAAAATCAGACAGAAGCTCTTATTTATTTTAAATATCTTAGGTTTAGCATCTTTTTTTTTCACCATTTTCTTGCTTACTGTAGCAAGACCTTTGCAGATGGTACTTGGTTACTTGAAAGTGCATAACAGTATTTTCTTTGTAGCAGATGGATTTAAGACTTTTAGTTCCCAATAAATGTAGGTTTACAATACATAACTTTACAGGATTTGTGTTGTATATAACAGGTTTGAACATATTATCTCAGAATTCATCTGCATGGCATTTTCAGCTTATCCAGGGCCCATGCCAGTATTTTAAGTAATGGGGAGAGCATAATGATTGATAGCAGCTAAAGGCGTGATTTTGAATAGAAACAAAGGTTTTAGAACAGAAGGTGTCAAATTAAACTTTGTCAGTTTGAAAAGTAGTAACATCCTGAAAGTTCTACAAACATATTTACATGTGGCTAATGTTTATATTTTGCTTTGTACTCTCTTTATATTCAGTGTAATGTTGCCTGGCAAATTTGCTGTGTTTTAAAATCAAGGTTGTTCCCAATGTCATTGCAGAGTTTTTGGGGAGTTTGCTTTGCTGCATATTAGCCTAATTATTTTAAGGCTGTTTTTTAACAATGTACTATATATGGTGTATAAATGGATTAGGATCTAATTTGAGTTATAAACATTTCTTTATAATCTTACGTTTTTTCCTCTTCTCATAAGATTATAAACACATGAAAGCACAGTGGTTCAAGCCTTCTTTTGATTATACTGATCTTGTTAAATCAAAAATAAATCATTTAAATTTGACAGAAATTGCTCTAGACTAAAAAGAGTGTAAGAGGACAAAATTCAGCCCTGTTAAGTTCACATGTAAATTAAACTACATTAACTACAGCACTTCAAACTTCTTTGAATCAAATAGAAACAAAACTTACAAATTTTACAGAACTTAAGAAGTCACAATTAGAAAATCTGGTTGATTATTTATCCTAGAAGTTACAAACATTCTCATTTAGCTGACTTTTATGGATAGGCTTTATGTTAGATACAGAAGTATGAACCTGAAGCTAAGTACTTTTTCTTTTTTTTGACCAAAAGAAATCATACTGGCATGAAATTTTTGGTCCCTGAGAAAATTAAATCCTATAGCTGCTGTTACTGCCCATTTACTTTCTCTTATGAGACTATTTGTAAAATCAGCTTTTATAAATATAATCAGAAATAATTAATGAAGACCAAAAAATTATTTCAATCCTTGTAATTTTAGAAAAATTCAGTTGATTGTTTCCATGTTGCCCAGCATGCATTTCATGAGAATATAGATCTACTTTTTCAGAAATGTGAAGAATACAGTGGAAAAGAGACATTTTGTTAGCATTTCAGCCTAGTCTATATACCATATCAGAAGCATCTGGTTTTGGTATCTCAGAATCAGTATTTCTGTGAAAGGCTAGCAGAGGCATGCTTCAGCTTACAATTCATCAAATTATTTTTAGATAAAGAATTAGAAGTATTATTGCAGTGCAAAAGTTAATAGCAAACTACTGGAAATGTAATGTTAGTTATCAGAAATAAATAAAAAATAAAGACCACTCTAGTAAATATAGAAACATAGAAAAGACAATATGGAGGAGAGGAATTTCATACTTAATAAGGGCTGTTGTTGTGAAATACATGTTTAATCAGCATAAAATGTGGTTCTTAGGAATTATTATTACTGGACATTTAAGAAGAGTTTCTACTGCCTTTTTTCCAAAGAACAGCTGTAATGCACGTGGTCACCAGACAGAATATGTGCAGCTTCTAAACGGATGGTGTCATTTCTTTTGAAGTCTCTACGTATACTTAGCGGGCTGTAATGGGAGGGGACAGGTTGTCTCTCATTGTTTTTTACTTCCACGGAGCTGCCGTGGTAGCCAGCTTTGCTTTCTGTTTTGCCAGCGTTGGGAAGAGGACCTAACGCGAGCCAGTGCAGACTGCAGACATCCGAAGGACCGTTGTTATGCTTTGGGGCTGGGTGGGGTTTGTGCATTCCTAACTGTATTTTAATTAAAGGATCTTGGTTAGTCTGTTCACCTTCTTCTCCCCTTCCTCCTCCGCACTTTCTGATTGCACTTCTTTGGACTTGTTGCAGAGAACTAGCACTTCCGTTCAGCACAATCCTGCCTTTTTCCCGTGAAAGCACATGCGACGAGAGCCGCGCGTCGGCTCGGTTAGGTGCAGGGCTAGCCCGTACCCTAAAACCCATGACATCCTACCATGCGGAGGGAGAATTCCCATATCCTTGCTGCTGCTTTAAAAGTCGGAAGCGCGGTTCCGGGTGGGTGCTCCGTGCCCCAGGTGCAGGCGCTTGGCCGCGCTTCCTGAGGATGAGCTCGGCGAGCTGCGGCGCCCTGGCGGGACGATGCCCGCTGTCTGCCGCCGGCACCCTGCTGAGCGGAGGGTCGCCCCGAGCCCGCTGCCGCCCCGGCCCGCTGCTGCTCCATCTCCTCACTAGCGCGCCTGTTGAGCCCCCGTCGGTGGGGACCCCCTTTACATTTTTGCTTTCTCAACTACGGAGACTACCTCCATCTCGCTAACATTTGTCATTTTGGTTATTTCTGTTTCTCAGGGGCATTTTCTCCTGTGTCATTTGCTCCGTTTTCTCTTATATCCAAGAGTATATGTTTTAAATTTTTATGCACACCTCACTAAATATTTTCTTATACAATATGAATGAATTAAGATTATTTATTTACTTTCACTTCCTCCTGTTATGGTGATATTTTTACACCACATTTATTAACTACTAGCTAAAGATATGAATGTCTTCAAGAAAATACATATTATATCTCTATTGTATCTGTGTATCTGTTGTATCTGGTACTGGAATTAGTCTGGATAAACCACTTTTGAACTACCACTACATTTAAAAAGGATCTAAAATCTTCTGTACATTTATATTATTTGTTGATTCAATAAAATGTCACATTATCTTTCCTACAGCATTAAGAAATAAAATTGTATGGACATAGTTCTGAAAACAGAACCTAGAAGCTAAGAAAAGAAATACACATGTTGTATACATGTAATATTTTATGTTTCTAAATTTTAATGTGCCAAAAAATTGCTGCTGCTGCAGTCTGTTCTAGCTAATGTGTTTGTACTATCCTTTTAAATCTACTGGTAAAAAACTGGGAGAAAATCCTCAATTAAATTTTACAAAAATGTAAGAAAACAGTTGTTCAACGTCCAAGATGGATTGTGTATGTCTGTTTTAGAGGCAAATTAGCAACTGCTGCAGTTCTTGCAGAGCACTCTTTTGGCCACCTCATCTACTGTTTCCCCAAATCCTGCCTGGATTCGAGGAGGTGCACTCTCAGGCAGCTCAGCTCGCAGGACTGTCACGTGGAAATGGTGTAAAGGGAAGCCCAGAAACCTGTGCATATCTTGCCAACCCCAAAGCCCCCTTAGCATACATAAAACTGAAAATGGTGGGTTTTTCATGATCTATGAGGAAAATCCTGAAACAGATAAGCATCTATCAAATGAAATAAGTTCACCTGCAGAGGCACCTCTACTCATAGCAGATAGGAAGAAGATATTACTTTTCAGTGTCTAGTCAAAAGATTCCTTTCTTTTAAAAGGACATTTGGGAGCTCCTCTATCATTATGATTTATGGTAGGCCGCTCTGCAGTCAAGGCAGATATTTGAGGTGCTTTCTTATTTTGAGTAAGAAAAACTGTAGTACTAGGATTTTAAAAAATGCCCAGAAGACAACCTACCAGCTACTAAAACACAGTGTTAATGCCCTCAGATGGATGTAGGCTTACATAAAAGAAAACAGGCAAAAGAAAATTGGAGCATATAAGGGATTTTGCCTTGGTCAATGGGTGTTTTTAAACAAACTACACAACTACTGCGTGGAACTAACAAAAAACATGTTTTCCCAAAGGCTCACATGTTGCAGGAGTCTGTGAAATAACGTGGCAGCCTCTTGGTGCATTGATGTTTACTTTAAACCCAGCATTGAAAGAGAAAGTCATTTGTAACCAGGGGAGAGTGTGCAAGAATGCGGCGTTGCTAAAGTACACGTTTCACCCTCCTTTGCCCCTCGTGAAGTGAGGGAAACTAATGTTTTTGCTGGTGTTATCTTCAAGGGGTGGCTCTGTGAGCTGTTACGTTGGAAAGAAGATCCCTCACCAGAGAACAGGACCCTCTGGGAGAATCTCTCCATGATCCGAAGGTTCCTCAGTCTTCCTCAGCCTGAACGAGATGCCATTTATGAACAAGAAAGCAATGCAGTTCATCACCATGGTGACAGGCCTTCCCACATTATCCATGTTCCAGCAGAACAGATTCAGGTTAGTTTACCTTGGCCAATCCAGCAGAGCACTAAGTAAATAAAAGCTTTAAACGTAGCGAAGGAAATTAGTGTTTCTTTCCTTCTGGCCAGACTAAATACAGGTCTCCTCCTGGTGAGAGATAACGGTGCGCTGCCATCCACCACCCGGATTGAAAGGAGAGCGGGTGACCACCCACGCCTTTATTTCAATTTTTTTTTAAGCTTGCGTAGATACGATGACTCGTGCGCACCTGTTTGTTGGTGAAGGAGCAGTCGCCCGTGTTAGCTGTCCGTAGCTAGACAGACGGCAGGATTGAAAGACAGAGGTACTTCGCATTGTTTTTCAAATATGCTACCAACAAAGTGGGGTAGAATTGTTGCACTGTCGTCCGAAACCTTAAGTACAGTCAAACCCCCTCAGCAGTGGTGGTTCACCTGCAGTAGGAGTGAAGGGAAGGGGACCCAACCTGAATCCTCATCCCATTTTAACCCCAGCTGAGACCTGGGATGAGTCAATGTCTGTTTGTTTTTCCTTTAGAGCCCCTCTCCCAGCACCCTTGGGAAAGGAGAGCATAGAGGCGCTTTCTTACCAGGCCTGCTGACCACTGGACCGTGGCTGGGTGCTGCTCCGCAGGTGAGCTGGCACGAGTTCAACGGGTCAGGGAGAGAAATGAGGGCTTGCAGGACCCATTCCGCATCACGTCTTATATCCCAGCGCAGCCGTGGCAGAGCCTCGTCGTTCGGGGATGTGCGACCTCTCCGCTCACGCAGTAACCGCGCGTGCGAGCGAGGTGGCCCACAAACCCCAGAGCATGGCTGCCTGTTATTTTCCATAGCGTAGGGCAACTCGGCAGCATGGACTGCTGTCTCTCCAAGCCCAAGACTCTGTAATCCCTTCCATTAAAGATCTGAGGTCAGTCTTTTATCCGCTCCTTCTTAAAAGGCAGAAATTACCCATGCTTTTCAGAGTTCCCAACCTCAACCAAGACCTAGGGTATCAGTTGTATTACCTATATAGAAAAATATTTACAAAGCTAGAAAGGATAGAGTTATCTAGCAGGCAGAAACAACACGAGTGTATATTAAAGATAAAGGAAACTGAATAAGACAATCCCTTAGGATATCGAGTACTAAAATAATTGTGAAAGCCTGGAAATTTGCTGTTTGATTTAGCAAAAAGAGAGAGAAAGATCTATATTAAGTAATAAAACAGCACTTGTTTGAAAATGTACATTGTTTTTAATAAAATCACTTCTTAAGGGGATAAAAGGAGAAGCTTACGCGTAGTATAAACGTTCTACCACTATGCCACTTACTTAGATTTTCCTGCCTTGTTGATAAGTTGTGTGTTTGATCTTGCAAATATTATTCACATAAGCAGTTACATTGTAATCTCTTAATATGACTTGTAAGAGTAAGGACTGGGAGATTGGACCTGAGTTTTGTCTATGCTCTTCTACACTGCATTTGTTGCAGATGCATAAATATGTAGTTAAGAGACAAGTTTTCAAACTGCATATACAAAGCCTCCAGTCTTGTAAGAATTTTATGTGCTGGGAGTAGAGTCTTGAGTCTCTTTGGGATTGCTTGAATGGGACTGCTCACAGACCATAAAACATGAATGTATGTGAATAAGGATGAGACAAGAGCCCTAATTCCACCAGCATTTGTGTCTGATTTTACAATAATAAGATCAGTCAGAGCAGTGGCTCCTGAAGTGCATGTTGAGACCTCTGTGAAGTCTCCGCAACTACAAGTGGCACTGCAAACTGGACAGAAATACAGTTCATGCAATATTTACACTATTCTTGCAATATTTTATGTTATTTAGGGTCTGCAAGTGGGCTGCAAGTGGAAGCTTGGGAACCACTACTGACTGACACACAAAGCTGTGAAGGGGAGATTGCAAAGGGAAATGAAATCTGCTTGTTTTGCTGCTGTTGTTTTTTAGTAATAACTGGTGGTTTGTACCATATGATGAGAAATTTGCTGATCCAAAATATCTTTCTAACCAGTGCTTCCTGTGCTGTAAAGCAAAAGAATTGTCAACAAAAACAGTTGCTGATAAATTTACTTTTGATTTTAAACATGATCTTATAATGTACTCCAGTGGTGGATGAGAAAAACATTTCTGTCCCTAGGGCTCAGTGCCTCACCTTTTAAGAATGTTTCTGAATCCATGCTCACAAAACTTCATTTTAAGCTCTTGTTAATTATTTACATCATGATTTGCTTTATCTTATTCTTCTGATGTGCATACTGGCTCATTTTTATTGCTTGAATTTTTGGAATGCAGCATGTTCCCTTCTAATAATAACAGTGCAACTTATTTAGAGCTTTTCATCTTAGTGCTTTATAAATATTAACTAAATAATCCCCAGCACAAACACTGAAGCAGGTAAATATGTTTGTTCCCTGTTTGTGTGTTGGGATACTTGAACACAGGCAAGACAGACACTCTCTGAGACCACAGGCAAGATGGGTCAGAGCCAGAACTGGAAATAAAGAATTCCTACCTCCAGATCTCTTTGTCCTTGTCGAAACTGGCTTTAACAGCATGACGTTAGACACTTCCAGCTAACACATTCTGTCGTAATACTTGCAAGTTTGACAAGACACCAGTGCATGCTAAGGTCAGATTAGTAGTGGGTATTTTAGCACTTAGCTAAAATGCTCCCCTACTCCCCGTACCCCCCAGTCTCTTAGTCTAGCCATTGCTAGAGATTTGCAGCCCTTGTTTTTGGGCAGCAGCTGCTGCTGCTGGCAGAGCTCCTGTGTGTTTGCCCTCATCTGGCACTTTTCTCACTTTGCCCTTGCTACAGTTCTGGCTTAGCTGGTCAAGTTAATCCTATACTATGTCACCTACTTAGCATTTCTTCTTGTCTGCACTTGACTCATGGAGCATGTTCATTAAAATTTGTTAGCTAAACCACACTGATATCACGTCATCTGCGTTTTCAGTCAGACAAAGCCTGACTGTTCCACCTCTCTGCCTGTATCCGACTCTCCCTTTATCCTGAGTCTCTGTTTGCACACATACAAACACATGCAGGATATGCAGGGAGTTACTAATTCATATTTTAATTTTGGTTGTCCCTAGTACCAGAAATAATGAGTCCTTTTCTTTTTTTTTTTTTTTTTTTTTTTTTTTTCTTTTTTTTTCTTTTTTTTTTACTTACTGAGCTTTTGTTTGTAGCTTTGCAATTTTTTCCCCGGATTTGCTCAGTGACACAAAAACCGAACAAGATTACATGTACGAAAAATGATGTGCTTTGTCTTGCAGCAGCAGCAGCAGCAGCAACAGCAACAGCAGCAACAGCAACAGCAACCAGGTCCCAGACTACCCCCAAGGCAACCGACAGTAGCATCACCAGCTGAATCTGAGGATGAAAATCGTCAGAAACCGCGACCACGAACAAAGATTTCTGTTGAAGCCCTCGGGATCCTACAGAGTTTCATACAAGACGTAGGCCTGTATCCAGACGAAGAAGCAATCCAGACTCTCTCCGCTCAGCTTGACCTACCCAAGTACACCATTATCAAGTTCTTTCAGAACCAGCGATACTATCTCAAGCACCATGGGAAGCTGAAGGACAATTCTGGTTTGGAGGTGGATGTGGCAGAATACAAGGAGGAAGAGTTGCTCAAGGATTTAGAAGACAGCATCCAAGACAAAAATGCAAACACGCTTTTTTCAGTTAAACTAGAAGAAGAGTTATCAGTAGAAGGGAACACAGAGATTAATGCTGAATTGAAAGACTGATCTAAAGTATTATTTTCATTCAACAGTGCCACTGGTATTTACTAATGAAATGAAAATTCCATCTTGCGTTCTGTCAAAAACCTTTAATATTCATTGTTTGGCCAATGAATCTTCCAAAACTTGCACAAAAGTTGAAAAAAGGATAATGCAGACTGCACTAGATGTTTTACTCTGTTTTACAAACTGCTTCGCAGCAACAGATGAAGCGTTGAGGATTGTTTGATATTAATTTGTGTTCACTGGATACACTGTGAGTGTACCCAATAAGCATGATACCAGTGATTTTGATTCTGGAGCCTTCAGACAAGCATTACAACTTTTGTGATTTACTGTTTTTTGTTTCTGTTTTGTTCTTGTTTTTTAATTATTACTGTAGCACTCCACACTTGATCTTTGGAAACTCACATTTATTTAAAAAAATAAAATAAAAGAGTTTGTTACTCTTGTTCTATTGTATGTTACAAAAGAACTATAGACTGTGGAATGCAGTTTAAAGATAACATATGCCAACAAATGCCTTGTATTATATGGCACTGCCGTAATTCAGATTTGTTTTCTTTTGGAAATAAAGGTCACTGTATTTTTTTTTCCATTCTCATTGTTACATGGTTTTAAAGAAAATGAAAAAGAAAATGTGAAACACAATTTAGTCCTCATTATTTATTTGTAGAACCTGCAGCATCATGTTGTAATTAATTTTTTTGGAAGTTTCCGTTAAATGTAATATTGCTTCTCTTGTTATCATACTGATTTTTTTTCTATTTATAAATGTATTTTGATGGGCAGTAAAACAAAGTGTCTTAAAAGTTTTAAATAGAGAAAATGTGCTTTACACAGTTGCCTATAAAAAGTGCTCTATGTTATCCAAGCAATTCATACTATAAGCTTCACTCTTATTGTTGTATGCAATTTTTACTATCATGCAAATAAGCTTAGGTAAATAAAACTAATAGATCACCTTAGAAACTTATGCAATTAATGTGAAAATAATTGATGTTTGCAATGTGTCTTCCTTTGGTTTACAATCAATTTTAAAGCTACAGCTGTATAAATTTTCTGTATAAAGGTGTATTTCTTTTTTATGAGTTTATTGCTATGAAAACACCAGTTATTTTGTTACAGCTGGCTGTTTTTATAAGTGCATCACAATTTTCTTTATGCAGAAATGTTCTGACTAGGAGTGGTTATTGACTGTAACTACACAATTAAAATTGTTTGTATGGTATGATATGGCAGGATTTGTCTGCGTATGTGTGTATCTGGGAGAAATAACTTGTTCTTAGTGCACATTGTACCTTCTTGCCACCACTTTGAAGATGACATTTCAATTGTTCTCTTTTAAAATCACAAACAGATTTTTTTAATGACCTTTTTAAAATTTGAATTTAGATAACATACTTCAAAAGGAAACAGAGTTTGGTTATGAAGATCATAACCTGTCTTTTCTTGGTTTAAAAAGTTGCCTGCCCCGCAGAGATAGGAGGATATTATTGAGTCAAAAGGCTATCAGGCATAAACATATTTACAGTTCCTGGCAGTAATGCACTTATAATGGATATAGCTGGTTTTATTTTACACTAGAATTATGCTAACACTATTCCTTACACTAATGTATAAACATTTTTTTAAACAAAAGCATTAATAGTCACAAAGTAAATAGGAAAGATGGGCTTTGCATACACCAGTCCCCTTCTGAGCAAGATTATTTTTAATGATCACTAATAAGGTTGTTGATAAAGCCGTAATAACTGGTGAGCTCTGAATTTATGCAAAGCTCATGTCTAGGCTGGAGAGGACTCTACAGTTGAGCGTTGTGAAGTATACACTTGTTTTCTTTGCTTAGGGGGGAAAAAACTGAAATCCAGTGTGACTCTGCTTTTAACATTAGGTTCAAATTCAGTGCCCTCATTCTAAAATGGCGAAAAGTTTGCAAAGTGCCGTCAGGATGAGTTGATGCTTAGGTTCTAGAAGATGTCTCCTTTCAACGCTCTTAAATTCTTTAAAAAGGTTTGTAGTAGGTAGCAAAACTAGTGTTCACTGCATGCATTTGCAATTGCCCCAAGCTGCGGAGCCATTTGTCCCAGCACCCGTTGGGTGCACTCAGCAGCCCCCCGCTCCCGGGCACTGCACCCCTCGGGCGCTTGTGGGGCTGCACCTTCATTTGGGTCGGGGATCCAGTCCATCTGAAAACCAGCCCAGAAAAGGGGCTTTCTGCCACTCTGGGAGGGAAACAAGCCTTGGGAGGGACAGGGACATAATCTGGCATTGCAGTGAGTGGAAAGGAGAGTCAAACTGCGATCTTGCTTAAGGGGGTTGTAGCCAAAAACTGTGCTGGTTGCACAAGGTTGCACAACCAAAGCTGAGGCCGAGGAGTCCCCTGTGTTACCACTGGAGCCCTTCACTTATCTCAGAGGGGATCCTTTCGCGCGGCTGCTTGGTATTGGGAGGGATGTCCGTTCATAGCTCTGGCCATGCAAGTTGATTTGATGTGAAGGGCAGTATCGCTGGCTGAGGTGCTACGCAACCATTGCAATAGGGCTGTTTAAGAAAAAAAACACATTGGTTTAACCTAATGTGTGTGCACATGCTCTGACAAGCGGGGTAGAAAAGAAAGGAAAGGGAAGAATTTCCTGGAATATACTTCTCCCCACCCTGAAAGCTAGGTCACGCAGCATTTCTAATGCCAGAAACAGAGCAACAAGTACAACACCCTATAAAAGCAGAAGACCAAGTACTACAGAAATGTTTATAAAATTGTCTTTGCTATTTTGAAAGCAATTTCCGTTTCTTTTATCCTTTTAAGTTTTATGGATGCTGATGTAGGCCATGTGGGCTTGCAGATGGTTACTGTAGCTGTTTCTTTTCCATTATCTTTGTTTTTCCTTCTCCTAGCCTTGCTGAGTTTTTCTTTGAAGTAGCTCAGTCTCCGTAGTCACATATTACCTGTGCAGAGGTTTGAATGAGTGCATTTTTATGTCCAGTGGGCAGGCTACAAGCAGAGTCTTTTACCTTGGCCTAAGCGATCAGTAGTAACTTTGTTAGATTCTTAGTGGCATTTTCAAAGGTGAAATGGGTATTTAGGATCCCAACATTATGAGGATGCAAGAGATTTACCATAAGGAGTTAGGCTCCCTCAAACATGTCACCTCCACTCATGAACCAGATAACCTACCTGGAAAATACTTTTTGTCCTTTATGTCCTTTTGAGTTCCCTTTTCTTACTGCCTGGTATAATCTCATAACATGACTCAATTTCTGCAAAAAAATAAGAAATTAGACTGGACTTTCATAACAAAGAAGGATCTCTCTAAACATGACACAAACGGAGACATCCAAATGCTGTTGGCTGGGGAGTTAGAACTCGGGGCTAGCAGGACTTTACCGGGGACTTGGGAGAGTACATGGAAAGAGAGTGTTTTATATATATCTAGGAAAGAATGTGGAAAGAATAAATGTTACTAGGAACAAAATTTAAGCTGTGAAGAAAGCCAAATACCTAAAAAAAGAGGGAATGAGTGCTGCGTGGGGGGTGGCAAGATTTCACTCTTGCCAAAAACTGGAAGCATTTACCATGTTTTATGGTACATACCATAAAAAGTGGAATATTTTTACTCTGTGCTGGTTCCCATTAATCTAAATGTAAGTGACAAGATTTATGCATATATGATAGAGCATGTGTCTCCAGCATGTTTTCCCCAATCTGAAACACAAAGAGGGCCCAGATTCCCAGAAGGCCATGACCCTGGGACAGTCTGAAACCCCATCACACATACTTATCTTTATAAAGACTCCTTACCTTGCAATACAGGATTTCTAAATTCGTGTTTCATATAGCTACTTTAAACAGGTCAGGTGATGCAGAAAAAAAAAATCCATGTTTTTAAGTAAATTATTCTGCTTATTTTTTCTCTCTGTTTGCAAAGTGCAGCCAATGGGGAAGGAAAGGAGTGATTTAAACAGTGACACTGCGAGTCAGTATTTCGGTTGTGTTCTGGGAAAGCACCAAATACTGCTACCAGGTCCATTTGCCACAGCAAATGCCTCATATGCTAAGAACAGCCACTGTAGATCAGCTACCACAAAAGGTCTGCCTGAGCACCAAGCGTTAGCATTTCTGCTTAACTTACTGCGCATGTGGTTTCATGCCAGGTATATTGCAGAGACCAAAGGTTTTCTGATTTTACATGATGATTTATATTGTGCTTTGAGTAACAGTCCCATGGCAAGCAGGGATATAAATACACTCCTAGGCCCTTTTTTGCACATAGATGTAATGTTTGTTCCTCTTACAGTGCCTTGCATCCACACAGGCTTTTCCTACAACAAATGAGCCAATAACTGAAGCTACATCAAGTGATCCTCCTTGGAGCAGGAGCAGAGCTACTTGGCAGCCAGTCTGCTTGTGCTGCGGGTCACGGGGAAGCCTTCCCGCCAGCCCCGCTCCTGGCACGGAGCAGTCCCGCGCGGCGCCGTTTCTCCGCTGTGTCCTTCCTGCTCCGGGTCATCTGGCCCGAAGGCCCTCTTGACTGCTCACCTGCGAGCGCTCGGCAGATGTGCCCCAGTTTGGTATGAGGCAGCAAGGACTGAATATATCCAGTGACACTTACCTTTTAGAGTCGACTTTTACACCATGAGCCTCACAGAACTGCCAGAACAAGCTTCTTTGGGAAGGAAATGCCTTTTGTCAGGTGCATATTCACCAAGAGGCAGGTAGTTTCTGATCTGGTGGAGGAGAGGCTCTATCATCCCAGAGAGGAGTCAGGAAAAGGAAAGAGGAAGGGCTCCAGCTGAGGTGTTCAAAAGTCAGGCGAGGACAGGAGCATCACGAAGGGTCCCAAAACTGACCCCTACATGGGGGAACATGCGCTTTTTTTACAAGCCATGCTGCAGTGGTACCCGGGAATATTTCAAAGCACTTCAAGACCCTGTAGAAAATTTTCTTTACCCCACACGTACAGTGGTCTATAATCATGGGACTTCCCTTGGCAAGCAAGATCCAGCGTAACACAAAAACCTCCTCAGCTGTCCCCTAGCAGTATGTGCTCTGGTACCAACCACCCCACCACACTCAGCATTTTGTTTTGTTTTGTTTTTTTCCCAGCTGCAGACTGACAGCTACCATGTCAGGTGAAGTTAAGACACTCCTTCCAGATTACTTCCTTACCCACGTGATCCACTAAGCAATATCCAGGCTGTAAAAAAAAAAAGAAATCTCATTTTCCTACAGGATCACATCCAACCGTCAGCAGCACATTTGCAGCCTCAAATCCATTTTTCTGAGCTGTCTCCTACAGCCCAGCTCCTCCTCAGACCAGATGTGCCACGGGAGTTAAAAAATTCAAATGTGTTGTATGGCCCAGATGTTTGTCATAGTGTAAGAGAGTAGAAAAAAACATTACATCTGTTGTCTCACACAGTTATATAAACATGCTCAGTTTGGGGGCAAATAAGTTGCCCCAAGCAGGCTTCTGGGAGCCGTTTAAGGCTGCTATAGCAATCTTAAAGCATTATTCACAATGATTTGAAATGGTTGGAGTCAGAAAAATTCATGTAGAATCTTACTAACTTTGCAGTGGGTTTTCTTCCATGACAGAATTTAAAGCAAAGAGTGCTCTGCTTTGATGGCATGTTACAAAATAAGCAGGCTTTGCAAGACCAGCCTTACGACTGTGGTTGCCCTTCCACGTCTGCAGTAAAGCAAGACACGGAGCGCTGGTAGGTAGTGGCACTGCCTACAGCTCTGCGTCCCTGCTTGCCCCGTCTGCTTATCTGTCCTTTACTGGCCCATCCTCAGCTTAAACCCAGCCCTCTTGCCTCACCCCCAAGTCATCAACATTTTTATGTAGGAAAAGCAATTTTCTTTGCAAAAGCGTCTTACCTCAGACAAAGCCATGGAGGGGAAGGGTAGGCGAAAACGTGCTTTCAAAAGTGTAGGAAAAGTGATGTTTTGTCATTATCAGCAGGACAACTAGCACTGGGAAAAAAGTACAGGTGTTGTTCTTGGCTTTCCTTAGCAAGCACAAAGCTATCTCCCCAGCCTAATAGGGATTTAATGCCAGCTGAGAGACTGAAGCAGAAAGAAAAGGAGGAGGGACAGGAGAGGAAATACCTGGACACAAAATAATTAGGGGCAGTCATGCCTATAGATGACTGGAGAATTGCAAAAAATCCTCTGTCTGTACAAAATAAGACACAAAGCAATGTGTTTCAATTGAAGGATTATAGCTAACTATTAGGCAAAGCTAAGTGAGGTGCATTCAGTTTCAGATCCTGGATACAGGTGTAGAGCACAGGAGTGGCCTGCAGAAGTGCGGTAAGAATGGTGAGAGCTATGGAGTTGTTTCAGGGAAAAGAATAAATAGGGAAGACTGGCAAAAAGGCATATTCCTTTTTTTAACAAAAGTCATGACTGGTGTGAGGAAAGTGAACACAGAAAGAAAACTCAGAATTTCTTGTAACACAAGAACTAGAGGCAGCGTTCAAGATTATCAGCTAGTAGGTTAAAATCCAGCAAAAAGGAGCAGTTTTCCACACATTTAAACCATTAAATTCACTAGTATACACCTCTCCTGATATCAAAAATACAATTTTCAAAAAAGTTTGAAAGATTTATGAAATCAAAGGGTTAATCTGACCTGCTTGCAAAGAGCTCAAGGACTATATTCCGCCTGGCACTGCCTGACAACGTGCAGATTACCCCATACTCTTTCTTTTCTGTAACCCACTTTTGGTGTCCATGTACAGTATCCAGTACTCAGACAAAGGCATGGCTGCTTTGATTGCTCCATAGCCACAAGTGAGATGAGTTTGAGTGGTCTGAAATTTGCAGTGCACTCTTGGTCTGGTACGCTAATTGCACGTGGTGCACTTTATTGCCTTATCTTGTTCATAAACATCTTCTAAAACAACCAACCTGATCCTCACCGAAGAGTAGGTCACCTAATTATTTACAAAATATTGCCTCCCACATAGACCAGTACAAAAATCTACACCCAGATCACTTTGGCCATTGTCATGGTACCAGTGCAGTCACTGTTCACAGCTATGCTCTAACTGAAGTGAGAGTAAGGTAAAGCTCCTTGGACCCTGTTTGCCTACATAACCGGGCCGTTTTCTATCATCTGGTGCTGCTTTCCTTTTAGTCTGCCCTGTGTACATCTCACCATTCAAGCCTCAACCACCTATTCCTTTCTTTTGTTCAAAAGCACACTAAAAAGGTTCACGCTGGGGAAAGGCAAGTGAGGGCTTCCAGGATGAATGGAAAAAAGAGTAATTATGTATTTGCACCATCCTCTGATGAAGCTTTGCTTCCAGGCTATTTAGGGGCCATTCTGGGATGCCCAGGAGAATCACAGAAATATATTAGTTTGATCCCAAGTCTCAAAATCTCTTCTAATTACCACTTGGCTTTCTGCACTGTACTCAGAGGGAGCGGCACGTTGGCCAGCAGGACCCTGCAGCTGAGGGTGCCTATGTTGAGTGCTGTGCCACGTGCGAGCATGCCACCGCTTTCAAGCACACTGTTGGGCAAAAAAAAGACAGATCAAAGCAGTATGATTGCATTTCATGTTTGCTGCAGCTCATTCCTGAAGCTAGAGTGAATAGCCTAATCCAATGTATCATTCCTGTGCAGGCAGACACTCAGGCTGGCATCGTGTCCTGTGGATCCCTGCTCCAGAGTGAGCAACATCTGCTACAGGCTGCCCTAGGGCTTGGCTCCACATTGCCCTACTCCTTTCTACCTTTATTTGAGAGATGCTTTACACAATCTTTGAAGGCCAAACCTCAGCCTGTTTCAGGCCCTTTGAGCACTTACTCTCCTAGCACAACCTGCACTGCTTGATCTTTGATCCACATTCTGGATCTTTAAAGATCAGATTTACGGTGATTTAGCTTCAATTTTGCATGTTCTTGTTTTTTGAAAATGTAAGTCCCCCACTTATCCATTGTCTCCCCTGTTTAATCAGTACATCAGCTGCTGATTACAACCACTGCCAGACAGTTAGGAGATAGGACAATTATTCTCACAAAGACTTTTAAGTCCAGACTTTTAACCCACCAGGTCCAGCCTGGAGCAGCTGCAAGAGCCCTGAGTAGCAGCTGCCCCTTCCCTACTGCAGCTGCCGAGCAGCTCTCCTGATGGTCTCCAACTTCTTTGCTAGGGCAAGAGGAAAAAGCTACTTTCTTATCAAGAGTTCACGGTAAAGGCTTCAACACATGTGACTTGAGAAATCTGGGGAAACCCCACAGCCACTTCCCACCCAGTTTGAACAGATTTAGGGTAGCCTGGGGGCTACTCTGTCTTTCATGCAGCCAGCAAAGGAATAAGAGAAGCAAGACAAGACAAGAAAGCTTTTCCTGAGTGTTGGTTCTGGCACCCCAGCTTGTTGCTAAAGAAACGTGGTCCCACAGGTCTTGCAGACTGCCTACTATGAGTGTACAGCATATCTCTGGTTGATCCAGTTCACACGCTCCTGCTGAGGGGAGCTGGTCAGATGCTCCTCTTGCCATGCTTTTGATGCAGCATTTATTCAGCTAGAAGCTAAATCAAGCAAGGAGAGACTAGTCTCTAGAGCTGTAGCATCTATCAAAGATAGATGTTCCAAAACACACAAAGTCTTCTTATTGCATTAAGGAGGACAGGAATGCTTTTTTCCCCACACTGTCTGACACTAGGACAGATACTCCTACAATTTAAGGATACCTGTAGCAGTCTCAGACTTGAGATCCTACAACTCCTGGCTTTGAACTTAAATGCTGAAATTCTATGGCAAGATCTCTCAGAACTGCTCCTGCACTTTACTGCTGTCTTGGAGTACAGCTTCACCAACCCCTTTGGAATAACGTCAAAAAGTAAAACAGAGGAGCAAATGTGCTGCATGTTGTAAATAATTAGTTACTCTACTGAGGAGAATCAAATAGTGTGATTCCACCCTCCACCCTTTCCAAGACAAACGCATGGCAGCTGGCCTGTACCACTTCACACCAATTCCCAAGAATAAGATTGTTTGAGGGCAAAAAATATTTGTGGCTAGCACATTACTCAGTTTTCTGAGTCCTAGGTTTTGCTGTGGCCCCAGAGAGGTCATGGTTAGCCAAGCATAACTTCAGTCTTTGTGTTGCTCTGATTTATGGCAAGAACTGGCCTCATCTTCACCTGGCACTTCACCTAGAGCTAAACAAATGTGATTTAAGGCCATACTACCCCACACTTTTCTCGTTTTGCTGCAAGCACCGCTCCTCAGTATGAAACAATCTGTATTGCTGTGGTTTAGGGCTATGGAGTCACTGCTGTGAAGTGTTAGCTTTACTAGCAAGAAGTTATTTGCAACACATAGGATATGCAGCTTTCCTGTCTGGATGCATGGGTCTTTTCCCACCTCAGTGCTTTCAGAGTTTGGGTACTGACATTGAGAAAATTCCTTCTTTTTGCTATTTTCTCTTTCTTGGGCTCTGCCAGAGCCTGAATTGTACAATTCATTAAGGGAAAGCAAGAAACAAAGTGAATCCACAATCCCCCCACCCTGACCGGCGTCCTTTCACAGGACCTGAACATGAACAATCACAAGCTGTAGGGGCAGGAAGTTGTCTCAGGGGATTTGTGCTGACTTCTCTGAAATGTCTGCATCCAGCTGTGTAATCTGAAGTTAGATCAAGGCACCTAGCTGCACAGTGGAGGGAGTCCTTTGAGCAGGTCCTTCCACGCAGTGTAAGGTTTGTGTAGCAGTGCACGCGTTAATGTGCCCAGCAGCGAAAATGCACGAGTAGAGTAACGACAAAGACAAGTGAAGAACAGCACAAGGGAGAGAACATGTGAAAGAAAAGGATTGCCCTGATCCAGAATAAATGACAAGGTAAGATGAAGGAAAAAAGGAAAATATAAGACAAATAGATGACTGAAACACACAGTAACAGCAGTAAAGCATTCTACCCCTCATCTATACTTATTTCATTCCAATATTTCCCCCTATGTCTCACAAAGTTTTGCCAGCTGGTAGGAACTGAATAGAAGCTATTTCCTCTTCAGTTAAGGCAGTGCTTTAAACTTTGATGAACTTGGATTCTTCTAAGTTCTTTTTTATTATTATTATTTCTTTTGGATGTTTATCTCATCCATACATAGGAAGAGGCGGAGGAATGGGTAGGCTTGACTTGTGTTAACTGTTGGCAACAGTTGTCTAATTTTTTGCAACATGCACCCAAGTATCATGAGATTGAGTAAAATATAAATAAATATGCTCTTTGGGAACCTTGTACATCTTTATGGCCTATCATACCTTCAAATCATGGGAAAACACATGCTTGCTTGTTTGTTTGTTTAAAAAAGATTTTGGTGGCAATGCTACCTCCCATTGCTGTAAACAAGGTCAGGAGGCCAAATTTAGTCTGTCCTATTTTGCACAAAATAGTCAACAACTTAAGATGTTTTTGCAATAATCAGAAAATTATTGACCGGTGTCAACACCCCCTTTCTGATAAACTGTTGAAATGTTAATATTCTTGGCAAAATTGTTTTTGCTCTAATTACTGTATCCATCTGCTGTATAAGATTGATTATACTCTGAGAATGTTTGTTCTCTTGTCTCCTGCAATGATGGGCCTCTCCTGGCGCAGAAATAGTCTTGCCTCATCTTTACACAGAGACGGATATGCAACAGAAATCAAACCAATATTCAGCCCCAATAACACCGAATAGAAAATCCTTGAAGGAGTTAATACAGGAGACATTAACTGGCTCTTGGATGAACCATCCGTTGCAAAACTATTGCCCTGGCCTGGATGAAAATAGCTGGCCTCCATCCAGCATAGGATATCAGTGACCAGGAAGGCCACCAAAAACCTGGAAGCCCACAAATGCTGGCACTTCAACGGTGTTACTGATTCAGCTGCGGAGAAGTTTGCCTAGTTGGAGACGCCAAGCCCTCTTTGTACCAGCTCCTTGGCAATGAGCAGCTGAGTTGTCTGAGGAGCACAACGCTTCCTGTCCTGCCTTCCACGAGCACCTGCAAAGGCTAATGTTGTCTGGATTGGACTGATTATTTTTGTAGCCAACATATAGTATACATGCTATCTGTGGCATATGCCAAAAAATACTTAGTATAAAGAGATATTTGGTATTAATCATTATTAAAGCTGACCAGGAAAAGAAAACGCACACACATTTTCTCTTGAAAACAAATTGAGGGGAAAAATAATTGTTTTATTGGAAAAATGTTGTTTTCAAATTGAAAGTCTGGAAGAGATTCAAAATTGCATTTAATTTTTGAACTGGCATTTTAAAGTACACGCACAAAAAAATCATGCAAACTCAAAAAAAGGCTGCTTCTTCAAGCATTCTTACAGAGCAGATGAACTTTTTCATTTGAAAATGATGCTTTCTTTTCTCTCACACACCCACAAAATCAAATTCAGCAAAAACATTTATTTCAGAAATATACTTTTCAGTACAAAAAAAGGCTATTCTTTTCCAGATACTGAGCTATGTAATCATGTCTTGGGCATTCAGAAGCTATCAAGACACAGGCTGAGATTGCTTTTATGTCTTTCATTTTTTAAAAAAAAGGATTTAAGGTCTTTGCAAAAATCTTCAAATTCTTACCTCCATAGGGTGCTTTTAAGGCATATGCTTAAGGGAAGGAAGGGAGAGAAGACTAGCAAAAATATTATTAATGGATTTACTGGATATTGCATGGGAAAATCAAGTTTTTAAGAAAAATTTATCCACTAAAAAAGAGATCTTGTACAGTAGCTTTCTTAGTATGCTAATACACTACTTAATGATTTCTTTTTCACCTGAGAGAAATTTCAATGAGGAGAGGGCAACTGCAGTCCAACTTTGACATTACACCTCTCTCTTGCCCCCTGCTTAGCTTACCTTCTGCTCCTACCTCTCACAAAATGTTCCTAACTCTTAAGAATAGGCAATGTAATGCCATACCACTACTCCCATTGCCCTCTGCAGGAGAGGTTTCTCCAGCCTTTTTCATCCCATTAGAGTTCCTCAGCCGTGGGCACCTAGACACTTCTCTCTCTCCATCCAGTCTGCCACCTCTCCCAGCCAATGGCCTTCATGTCCTTGCATCCAATGACCACCCTTCAAAGGACTTTCCATCTGAGAAGGTATCACCAATGCCAGGGAGTGACTGACACAATCCCTTTCAAAATGGACAAAGTTATAATTAGGACCCTGGCAGATGTAAGGCCTGGGTAACTTCTGCTGACATCAGTAGGGATATCCAAACAAATGTTTAGCTGACAGCTACTTTTAAATGATTTTTCAGAATATTTTTCAAGCTGTTTTTCATAATGCACTTGTCTTCCATAGCCATACCCCATTAAAAAAGCTAGGTAGATGTCTAGCAAATATCCTGGGAAATTCATCACTGAAGAAAGTATCAGCATAAAAGTCTGTAAGTCTCAGGCAAGATAATTAAAAGATATAATTTTTATCTAATACAAATACCTAAGAAAAGGACACTAGCAATGCTAAAGATACAGAACACAGTAAAGATGCACTAGAAAATCCCAAAGTATCAAGAGTTTCTCAAATCATTTAGCTGTTATGGTTCTCTTTGGACAGGGACTTGAATGTTTCTCATTTTGCCCCGCACAAAACACAGGTAGGAATGCAGTGACTGAACTAGCCTCAGTAATTTCTATCTGCCTGCAGACTCAGACTGACATCCCGATGCATCCTACACTAGAGGACTATTTTAAAAGCTGCCTTTACAGGCACACTGGATGTAATGTAGTTTGATTTTTAAATGAAATCTTTGATTACGGAGAACAATCCCATGGCTAGGGACGCATGCTACTGAACCACAGAGTCTGTGGGGGACCATGCTTATCGCAGCAAAATCGCCTCCTCAACTACGCAGCATTGCTGCCGTGTCATGTTACAGTAATAACTGCAGATGAAGAGCTTTTAATTCATTGATAAAAGCAGAAGGCTGGAGTAGCTGGCTAGCTGTAATGAAGCTTATTATTCTGCAGCTAATTTGCCGATTATATTAGAATTTTATTTCTGAGCACTTGTACCAGAAGACAGCATTATCAACATAACATCTAAACATAGAAGGTCCTAGAAAGAATGTTAATGAGTTATCACCTACTGCTGCAAAGGTCTCCATTATTAATAGTGAGTAGCCTAAGTGTAGATCAAAAACATTCCCTGAAGAGTGTGCAACCTGTGTAAAATATGATTACTCATTTGGATTATAACCAGAAAGTAATGGCTAAGTCATGTCTCATTTAAAACACTGTAGTTCCTTTAATGACGGTAAGTGGGCTAGGGCTCAGCTGAAGCATCCTGGTCCAGCAGTGGGACTCCCATACATCCTTGGCTGCCCCAGTCATGCGCTGAGCCTGATCCTGGGAGAATCTGGCTGTGGAGGAGCACACTGCTTCTCCCTGTTCTCTCCCTTTTAGCTTTCCTGTTTCCTTATCTCAAAATTTGGAGGCCAGGAACCCTTGAACATTACCGAAACATGGGATCTGTTTCTTCCTGGTATCTCTAACACTAAGATCCAAAGGCCTGAGAGAGGATATTGGTACACATTTTTCTGTGCCAAGGAATAAGAGTAATGTCATGATAGAAAAAGAGGAGTGAAGTGTATGACATTTGTGTGCCCATCCATCACTAAGATCCAAGTGGATCTTCATTCAGCTGAATGCCTTGGGATCTTCCTGGAAATATTGAGACCTCTTTATGTTTTCATAAAATTCCTTCAAAATTTCAGTGGGAAAAGGATTTCTTTATTTTCTGTTCCTTTATTTCTCACCACATCCCCTGCCATCCCCGGAAACAGCTTCAGCTCCTTCTGCCAGCTCACAAGAACATAGTATCATGCTAAAAATATAGTGTCTGCTTGGACATCCCCCAAAGGGAAAGAAACAGAGCATCACTGAACTTCCTCATGCCTTAGAAGTGAGGAAGAACATGAATTGTTTTAGTTGTTTGGAAATTTCATAAATATTTCACTCATTGCTAGACTTATGAGAAAGTCATATATCGAGTCAGTCTTTGGCAGGTTCAAGCTAGACCAAAGCACAGCAAAGAGATTGCTGTAGGATATACTTTGGCTCTCTGTGTAGCTACACAGGTTATTTATCCTAATCCACAGAAGCCCATAATTGCTTTGCAAGCTCACTGCCTGTTTGAAGGAATTACAAACCTGAGAGTTTCTCTCCTGTGCTGTGTCCAGCCAGAAGAATTGATCTTCTACCCCAAGGGAAAAAAAATGCCACAAAACTCTTGTTTCCTTTAAAACACAATACAACCTACTCAGCAGCAGGTACAGTCTGTTTCTCTTTTCTATTCATTAAAATACTGCTGTTGAAAAGCTTGCTTTCATTTCCTAGTGGCAGCATGCTCCAGTTGTTAAAATCAGTTTATAACTGCCATTCACAACTGATTTGTGAAAGCACTAATTGCCTGAGGTATTAATGTCAAAGTGAGAGTAGCTGACATCAGAAAAACGGCCGTGCTCCTGGGAGGCACAGCCTTGGCCGGCCCCAGAGAGGCGCGTGGGCTTTCCCACTGGGTGCCAAGCCATCCGGGAGCCCAAGGGGCTGGGGGCTGTGGCCAAGGGGGCAGCACGACTCGGGGGCCAGTGACCTGGGGCTTGCCGAAGCCGGCACTCGCCTTGCTTGTCTCTGCGGTAGCCTCCCAGCTGGCCCCCATGGTGCCAGGGGCCACCTGGAACAAAAATCCAGTGACCTTCCAGCCTCATCACCATAGTCAGGAGACTTATTTAATCTGACCCCTTTTTTTTTTTCTGAAAAGAAACGTTTGGGGGTCAGTTTCAGTCCAAACCGTGCTGTCTGTACTCCAGCACATGAAGCTGGTGGTTACCTTGGCAAGAGGTGGGAGCTAATGTGCAAGAGCCACAGCCTTCTTGGAAGCAATGTTTCTGAGAGACAGAAATTGCCTGCAAAACAGCTGAGGAGACGGACAGCAATGGCAAACTCCCCTCCTCGAGCAAATGTCAATGAACCAGCACGACCTCCTCTGCACATAGGATATTTTGTCTATTAGAGACCAATCCACGTAGCCACAGGCAATCCAGACTCCTCAGGGAAACAGAAGGTCGCCTACTTAGACTTATTAGGATGGTAAATGGCTGAGCAGCTGGATGAACAGGCAAGAATAAAGTACCTGATATTCTTCCAAGTGCTATATAGAAACCATCCACAACCCTCTTCAGTTCTCTTAGCTTTGCAAGGCCAAAGGGATTTAGATGCTTAACATAAAGGAAATAGTAGTCCAAATCATCAAAATGTAAACATGCAGCTTTGAAAAGCCGGGTCTTAGGAGTCGCAGATTTCACATCAGATTTTTAGAAATTTTGGTGCCAGGATCTGATGAAGTAAAGTAGAATTGCTAAGACATTTTGAAGAAGGTCACATTCACAATGGTCTGGCATGTCTACTGTAAGTAAAAATATAGGACTCATCCCTAAAATCTGATGAGATTCAGGAAGAATAACACAAAATACTTCCTAACAATGAGATCTACTTCAGTACGGAAAAAAGCTCCACTGTTCAAATCACAAATTTGAACAGAACAAGGCATCTCTATGTCATACCAAACTTAACTGAAGAATCACTGTTGTGTCTTGTACCATTCACCCAACCATGACAAAATTTTAAAGACTCATAACATCCATACACAATAGGACCAAATCACATTATAGTATAATTAATTTTTCTGTGTTTTTTCCATCAAAATAGTGTTTCAGCAAACCACTTCTGCTGGTATTTATGGCTCTGTGTAGAGCTTTTCTCCAGAGTAGTTACAAATGTTTTAGAACAGAACATTCATAGAATCATGGAATCACAGAATCGGTAAGGTTGGAAGGGACCTCTGGAGATCATCCAGTCCAACCTCCCCACTCAGCAGGGTCACCTAGAGCATGGTAGACAGGGTTGCATCCAGGCGGACCTTGAAGATCTCCAGAGAAGGAGACTCCACAACCTCTCTGGGCAACCTGGTCCAGTGCTCCGTCACTCTCGCAGGGAAGAAATTCCTCCTCACATTCAGGCGGAACTTCCTGTGCTTCAATTTCTGCCCATTGCCTCTTGTCCTGTCACATGGGGCAACTGAAAAGAGTTTGTCTCCATCCCCTTGGCACCCTCCCTTCAGACACTTACACACATTGATAAGACACTCCCCCTGCCCCCAGTCTTCTCTTCCCCAGCCTGAAGAGGCCCAGCTCTCACAGCCGTTCCTCGTAGGGCAGATGCTCCAGCCCTCTGAGCATCTTTGTAGCCCTACGCTGGACTCTCTCCAGTAGCTCCATGTCTCTCTATTATGCATGAATAGTGGAAAGTTTCTTCTTGTAACTGCATTGCCTTGAACTCATGTCCCGTAAATTCCTTCTGTACCTGGAATCAGTCACTATCATTTCAATATTTGTTAGTTTTTTTTTTTCCCTTAAAAGAAACAAATTCTACCTAGTAGTATAGGCTGTAGTTTTCTTTGCATCTTTATACTGGGAGGAAGTTGAAAAAGACCCTGCTGGATCTTCAGTTCATCTCTGAAGTTTCTTATTCTGTGATCCTTGAGCATGGTGGCCAACATTTTCCAACAGACTCTGTAATGGTAGGCATCTGAATGCATATCTATACATATAAATAAAGTTAGCCTTGCTTTTCAGAGGACTCTCAGATCCCATCAGTGGGAGTTTTTATGGACAGAAGACTGAATAAGCATTGCAGGATTTAATTAGTACTATTACCCAAAGGAGTGCTTTAAAGATGGCTGTATCAGAGGACGCTGATACAGTTCAGCAGATAACTGTTCGTTTTTCTGTGTATAATCTTTCTGAGATGCAAAAGAGAGGAGACTAGTCTTTCTTAAAAATTAAGTTCAGGTATGCACTGCTTGAAGTGGTACTTAGCCAATTAATATATTATGCACTAAGGGTGTCAGTATTCACAAAAAAAATCATACAAAAATATAGTCAGAGTAAGAAAATCTCTGTCTCTTCAGAGCTATGCTTAACTGCCGACTTAGTGGAAGAACAATCAAGGACAGTTAAAAACACCTCTAGGAGTTATATGTGGCAAAACCCTACACAGCTTCTCAAAAGCAAAAGCATAGTGCTCTCCTCCATGGACTACACAAGAGATCTCATCACACACATCCTTGAAAAGGGAGCAAGTCTGAAGTCAAAATACACTACAAAATTTATGCTTGTCTTCAGCTGGTGCCTCAGCCTGTGTAAATCAGTATAGCTCCACTGATTTAGATGGAATGACACTGATTTACACAGGCTGTTGAAAAAATAAAGGAGCGGGGGAGGAGGTTTCCAAATCTGTGGCCGCACTGGGAGGTATCCACATAGCAGAAAATGAGCCAGTGAAATCTTTAACAACGTTTCCAATAGGAACAAATAGGAATTTTATTGCTTAACAGCCTCAAAATAAAAAACTGAAATTTCAGCTTAGAAGTGCCACAATGACATTTTGAAATATTAGTGTAACAGAGTTAAATTGCATGCGTGTGTAGTGCTGTGATGGTTTGGGTTATCTGTTTTCACACAGCTAATGAGTTCAGTTTGACATTATGAACTCTGTTTACACTCTTGGTCTTGCTGCATTCTTAGATTTTACTGTATTCCCATATTTACTGGTAGTGAGGTTAGGAAGCCTGATGCCTGGATGTCTGCCTGTGAATGGGTCAGGCACTACAGCGCTCATAAACTGAATACAATAAATAAACAGAGCAGACCAGCCCTCACAAATAGTAGAATGGCTCCAGCCCAGCTTTATGTACAATAAGATTTGGTGCAGCGGATTTTCTTCACTCAGAAGAGAAAACAAAGATAAGAGATGTGAAACAAGCATTTTAAGAGAACTGTTGTAAGGATAAAGGGCAAAAAAATGAACAAATATAAATAATTTCATGATAAAGAAGAGAAATTTGAGCCCAGAAAGGTTAAGAAGTTGCAAAATTTTTAGGGTCCCCAAAAGGTCCTTAATGAAATTCTAACGACCACTGAGGAGAAAGGCAAGAAACAACAAAAAGCAGATTAATTCATTTTGCACTGAATTCAGTATTTCTTGTCCTGCTACAGTGCAGAGATCTGTATTTAGGAAAAAAATCTGCAGAATATATGGCTTATTTATTTCAACCAGTATTGCTTCCTGAAAGTTTATACCAGAAAAAAAAAAAAAAAAAAAAAAAAAAAAAAAAAAAAAACAGACTTCGGAGGAAGTCAAGTTGCAGTGGGTCTTCACAGTGAACAGGAGGCCCCCGCTGCTGCCTCTTCCCCCTCTGTGGGATGGGAAGCGATGACGGAGGGAGAGAAGGCGCAGGCCCGCTCGCTGCAGAGGCCACTCGCCCTCCGGCACTGGGCGAGCAGCCAGCAGCAAGACCGGTGCGACGGCCGGCCAAGATGAGCCACGGTCTGGCAGAGCCCAGCGCTGCCTGTCCCTGCAGAGGTGTCATGCATCCAAAGAGGGTTTGAGGTAGTTCAAAGGGAATCGGTTGTATCATGCTAAATCCCACACCTTAGCAATAGTTCAGTCAGGGTGTTCGTTTCACGGTTCCGGTTGATTTAGTCGCACGTGGTTCACTCACCTCTCCCGTTACAGCCCTGTTTGTTCGTCAGGTCGGAGTCTGCCTGGATGTACCCGTATGACGTCCCAGCACTGAGTGCACAACACTCAACCAGGACAACTGCCAGCAAGAGAATACACAAAGGCTTGAACCAAAGATTTTGATCAGCGCTACTTCCATTTTCAACCTGTTTTCTATGGGTTTTGGAGTCAGACTAGACAGAAGTGCCTTGCATGTAATGAAGCGTGTATGCCAATGAGAGTCTGCTTAAGAATGAGGAAACCTACCCACGTATAAGGTAGCCCAACAGGGAGTCATTTGAAAAACAGCTTCACAGTCTGGGCATAAACACGGTGGTAGGGAGCATTCATGTAAACGTGAAGCCAGCAAGTATTGCAGCCATGGCTAGTGAGTGCAATACGCCTGTATGCTTGCAAGAGACAGATGAAAGATTTAGTAGATAGATGGCAAAACAGGTGACATGACTTCTGAGTCTGACTTATGGAAATTGATACCTCTGCTGAAGTACAACCTGTTCTCCAAATCCTGACATTAAGACGAACAGCCACCTCTAGCATTTGATATTTGCAAGAGCTCAAATATTGATTGCACTACTTATTAATGAGTTTCATTCATAATAAATACATTGTATGTTTGCACAGAGGAGGTATTTTCTAGGGGAGGCATTACATGCTGTATTAAACAATGAATAATTTCTTAATCTTAAATGTGAGTAAACAGCAGGATGGTGTGTGTCATGGCTATAAGCAATTTCAGAAAGGTGCAAGTGTAGCAACTTTTGCTCCAGCACACCTGATCATGCACCCTTCACTACAGATGAAGATTTTCCTAATAACAGCTGTTATGTGAAATGTTATATGCTAGATGTTTTTGTCATAATAAGTCATAGGTAAAGATTTTGCTTTTCTTTTACTAACTTCCATGTTGTTTGATTGAAACTTTGCAACTGAATTTACTGTGGTAACTCTCTACTCCTCTTTTAGACTTCTGCTATTTTGGAGTATAGTTACTTTTACAAAGTCTGGACTTGGCTAAAAACATGTTTTTTTATTCTCCACTTAGATGTACTTCTAAGAAAATATTTATTTCGTAAGATAGTCAACACATTTGAAATTCAAAGAAAATAATGTATCATAAAAACTACACAGAACAGGCTTTTCAAAACTGGATGCGTAACATTAGGTTTCTTAATGACTTTATTCCCCAAATTGCTGATCAAGTTCCCATTTACTCTAATGAAACAGAAGATGTGGTCTTGTGTTTAAGTATTTAAACTTCAGAGTCCTCAGCATTTACTCTTTTCCTTTTCCCCTATGTTTTTTCACTACAGCTGCTCAAATTGAGGTGTTTGATTTCTGCAATTGGCTTTTAATAAAAAATGGTGAGTATAGATAAGCAGAACATCTAACTACCAATAAAAATGTCTGCTGTTTCATACTAAACATGCAGATTTTCTTGTATAAATGTTGTTTCAGAATATAGATACTTGTGAGCAGGTTACCTGAAATATTCAGTGTAGAGCTGCTTCATAATATTTCCTTTGCTTCACGGCTAATATCCATGGGCCCCAGTTTGTGTGATCCTCCAGGGGCCCATTCCGAGACGCGCTGAAAGGAAAGGGAATTCAGCCAACATAGGCATATCGCTACTGCTAACGCTGGCTCGCTGCTCAAGCTCCACCTCTCCACCTGAGAGCAAACCCGCCGCCCGCCAGCACTGCCGAACTGCCTGGCTGAGACAAGGCACCTCTGTGCCCGCGGGCACCTAGAGCCCAGGAATGGTCAGGAAACGGGGCTGGACCTCAGTCCCGGCTGCAGCAGTGCAATGGGTACAACTGCATCAGCAACACCAGGCTGCAGTCAGGCGCGGCGCACAGCACACGGCCTCGCGGAGCAGATCCGCTCTCTGCCGCTGCAGAAAGAAAACATGTGTGCCCAATATTTGCATATGATGGCATAAATCAGTAAAACTCTTCCCAGGCTGCATTGCATACATAATTCACAGAACAAACTAGGGACTGTTAAAATATCTACAGAATAGCTGCAATAATGTTGTGAAATTTACCATAGGTTACCATAGGTGTCCTATTTTTTTCCTAAATTTCCCATCAAATACTTGCTAGCAAGACTGTTCTCAGAAGGAATAAACAGTAACTCTCACGCTTTTGACTTGAGCACTGCTGTCTAGGTCTTGGGCACACAAACATTAGGCTGTATCTGTGGCAGCTTCAAAGTTACATCCTTGGCTCCAGTGCAGATCCACTGAGACCCCAAACTCTTTTATTAGCTTCTTGACAGCGGTGCAGCCTCTTGGATGGGAGCAGCATCACTTATTTTTTGAGAAACAACATATGGTACTTAGAATCCAGTGGTTGCCAGCTTTTGATGTAATTAGCCCTGATCCCTGAACATCTGTACTTACCAGTTAGCCTTTAAGTTGGTGGTCTATTGTTCTGCATTGGAATTGAGATTACACTTTCTTTGGGCACACTTACTTAAAGAACGTTTTAATATCTTTAGTTAAAGTTGTTAGCTTCAAAACCCTGCGAGTACTCTGTAGGCAGAAATCCTATTATAGATTATCACCTCATCACACTTTAAAAGTTCTCCTGAGACTGGAAAAAGGCAACTGCTTAAAAGGCACACTGTAGGGTAGTCAGGGACCACAGTGCGCGATTGGCACTACCAATACCCTCCTCAGAATAACATGTTTCCAAAATCATATTTGTAGCCTGATATTGTCAGATTTAGCGTCATGCACATACATTAGGTAAAGCTAGTAGATTTATAATAGAGAAAATGGGCTTTAAAAAAGCTAGTCAGAAGAACCAAAAAAGATGAAAATATTTCAAAATTTTCCTAGAGCTTTTCATGAGAATTTTGACTTGTCAAAAGCAGTAATAACCTTATACCATGAACAAAGAACTATTTCTTCAGTGATTTTCTTTTCTTTTTGAATTGCATAAACAAATTAATGAAGTATTTGTGACCAGTTATAACCTTGGGTTACCAGATAGATCGAAAGCGACAGCAAGGCAGAGAGAGAAACTATTAGGTAAACAATTAATCTTTTGGAAGCCATATGGACTGATTAGGCAATTAGGATTATTCACAGAAGAAGGGACTTAAAGAGTCTTTTAGAAAGTCCACTATCTTTGGTTACACAGGGCAATGTGTATTTGAAAGAGAAATGGTGCTGGAAGAAAAAAAATGGAAAGGAAGAAGAAATTCCAGGAATAAAAATTACACCTATAATGGCAAAATCAAACAATAAATGAACTGAGAAATTCAGTTCTCTGGCCAGTTTTCCTGGCCACGGTAGCCCAGGAAATATTACTAATTAATACTGGGGCAACAGGAAGAGAAATGAAAAAGCTGATGTGATGAATATTGGGCATTCAGCAAGCAATCAGTCATTTTTTCTAGCTCTGTATTTCTAGCAC
Source organism: Rhea pennata (assembly GCF_028389875.1). Lineage (NCBI taxonomy): Eukaryota > Metazoa > Chordata > Aves > Rheiformes > Rheidae > Rhea > Rhea pennata. Next base: position 40,172,423 of record NC_084664.1, on the reverse strand, counting down.
TCCTGCACATCACTAGAGGACATCTAACACGGGTCAAGGAGACTGTTAATACTTGAGATTGTCAAGCTTAGTGGAAATAATAGTCCAGCTCCTCACTAAATAAGAGAAGGCTACCCAGTAGCCTGTATGATATCTCTTTAATGTAAGTTGAAGGCTTCCTGCCTCCAACACTCTCAGGCAGAGTTAAACTGCATTTCCCTCAAGGTAACAGCCATGCCTTATACTTTGCACAAAGCATTAATCTCAGGTTACACATAGCAGTTGGGTGTCAGTTCACAGTTACACACTGGATAATGAACCTGAAAGGTAAAAAGATGCACTCAGAACCGCCCAAGCAGAAGACTAGTACAGACTGCGCTGAACTACCAATAATAGTCAGTCCTACTGGTTTGCCCACCAATACGTGCTGGTGTGTCTTTTTAGGGAACTCCAAGCAGGATTATCTTTCATCCACACATTATACCAGACCTAACAAGTTTAAATTCCAAGCCTGATCCATGGTGGAAGCTCATTATGAAGCACATGAACCCTGCACAGTCACTAGCATCAAGAAGTTTAAAATCCTTCCATATATGAGGGATGGAAAGTTCTTCTCTCCCAGAGAAGTTTTTCACGAGGAGACAAGTTCCTGCAGGTAAAGAAATAGCTCGGCCGTATAATGAGGCCTGCAAAGTGACAGTCAGCTAGAATCAAGTTAAGGTAACCTAAAATGACAAGCAAGAAGAGAATGTTTATTTTCCCTGATTTGCAGTGGCTTTTCTATACTTGGCTGTGACACAAAGACTTGAGCTCTGATGAGCATTGCAAGAAGAGAAGATGATTGTTTTACCAGCTTGAAAGAGAAGGGAATTTGGGGAATTCATTCTTATTTATATTATTATGAAGATCTTTGGGTTTTGGCCTGAGAGTAAAAAGACCAAAGGACATTTAAAGCCTGCACTTTTTCCTGCAGCATTTTCATCAGCTGACACAAAGCCGGCCAATTTATTGCTCTGACTGACAGCAGCTGATCAAGTGTTCCCACAGCCACTATCACAGTGTGAAACATTGGGTTCAAAATGGTGATGGGTTCATTTGCTGTAATTCTAAATGGGACAGAGCCCAAAATCAGGATCCCAGCTCCCTTGAACTCGAGCTGTTCAAAATTCAGATCCATATCGAAATCTTACTGCTTAAGCCCATCACTACTTAATTTACCAAGGCTGTTACTGGCACCGCACTTCATTCTGGCTGTCTTCACTAGCCCTCACACGGCAACCACAATAAATTATGCAGTAGGGAACGCAACAGCATCTGAAGCGGTTGACCTGTGCAAGGATAGGGGTATCACACACATAGCCCTGATGCAGTCCCATGCTGGGACAGAGCAGCCCTGTCCTCCACCAAGGGAGCTGCCACCTCTGGCCTATGTGGCAAACGCCGCCTCCCTCCTTCTGGGTGGCAATAGCATTAACTACATCTAAACACGATTTCCCTTAAGCAGCTTTGCTTTCACCTTTATTAAAAAAAATTAGTTAGTGAGCAATGCAACAGCCACAGGAGGATTTCTCATGTTGGGGCATGAGGGGCACTTCCCCTTCAGGGAAGTCTTAGCTTTTGTGCATTTACACACATGCTGGAGATTGCAGATTTAATAGGCTAATTTCATCAGTATTCTCATTTCTAAAGCAAGCAGTGGAGTAAAATCCCTGTGACTACCTGAACCCAAAGCCTGGAGAATGGCTGGTTTGGCTGAGACTCAGGAGATCCATAACAAATAAAATAAAAGTGGGCTAGAAATGGGAGCCGGGGGGGTTACTAGAGTATGCACCATGGCTGTTAAAGATGCAGCAGTAAAGGCATGCTCCTAGGTGCTGAGTATCTCCTGAACTTTTTGTCATCCTGATTTTTATGAGAGCAGACCTGCTACAACGATCCACACTTCCCACTGTGCTGTGCAGGGAGCGCCTGCAGCCTGCTCTGGACCCGAAGCTCGCCCAGGATGTCCCTGCGCATTGCTAGACTTAGCTTCCTCCCACGCAGGCCCTGCACGGCTGCAGTCGAATGGTTACTGGTGCTGTTTCCTTCCTGCAAACCTCTCCACAACTGAGGACTCCTCTCTGCCCTCCTCTCCATTGCCCTGCAGTTAAGCGCTCTCAGGTTACTATTTCCTTGAGCGCGTATACTTTGAGAATGAGTAGAGAGGGACAAATGAGGAACTGGCTCTGCTGCAGGGCACACACAGAGCTGCTTGGCTGCAGCGTAAGCAAATGACCTTCTCCTTTGTCAAGGGAGTACAGAACAGCCTGGTTACGTGTCAGCTTGGGAGCTCTCCCCCATCAGATGAAAGTGCTTCCCACCCTCCTCTCCCAGCAGGCTATCTCAGTACGGAGCTTCCCAAGGGACTGGCACTAAATAGTGTGGCCTACACTAATGCTCATAACTACTTTGCACCTCCTTTTCCATCTGAAGCATCAAGTATTCACCATGAGCGCTGAGCTACATATGGTGCGAGGTATACATTATTCCACTGGCAGCCGTTACATGACAGTGAAAGTAAAATAAAGTAACAGGTAGATATATTTTTCTTGTTAATCACAAACCTAATTTTCTATTAAAATGTATGAGATGACAAAATCTCAACAAACTCTTTAAAGCTATTACTAGAGGATAAAGTATTCTACCAAAGTATTAATATTAACATCATTAAAAGAGTTTTATCAAGTGTGCCTTTATCTCCAGATTGCAAACAATAGCAGCCTGAAGGAGAGAGATGCCCTTGAGTATTGTGGTATGAAAACCAACAGCAGTTTTAGAGCCACATAAAGTCTTCTTGTGGCTTCAAAATTAGGGGAAAAAATCTTGGAGCCACAATTATAAGAAGTAATAGAGTAAATGAATCTATTTTTCATCACCTTGGGCTCTGAAAAGAAAACATTTGAGAATTATATTGATAAGAAAAAGAGCTGAGATATTCACATGCTTTTAATGTAGTTTTAATTGATTAAACTAGATCAGGAGCATTTGAAAATGCATAAAGGAGCTGTTTCTACATAAATATTCAAAATATATCTGCTTCTGAAGATAGGTGCTGCTTTGTACATGTAAGTGATACAAGATACCTTATCTTTCATAGATCCAATAAAGTCTTAAGTGTCTAGAATATCAATAGCGTTAAGTTTTTAGGGTGCGTTTTTTGACAAGCCATTTGTTAACATTACAGAAATGTTTCTCCCTTTTCTGTGCTTCTGCAAGCACATTCAAGCACATTAAAAATGGGATCTGAGAGAAGAGAAGATGATGAAAGATTTTGGTTTTCAAGAGGCAACCTGTGTCAGGTTTGTCCCAAAGTTTGGTGGTGTCAGTGCATCACAAATCCAGGCACATGAACTCTGGGCAAATCCCCCAACCTCTCTGAATATCTGTTTCTTATCATCTGATCTTCAAAAGACGTCCACACACTAAGTGTTCCAATGACTAAGGATAAGGATCCAGTTTTAAAAAAAAAACCCTAACCCATTGACTCAGTGAGGTCAAGAGCGTGTTATTTGGCACTCCTAACATTCAGATCCCAACATATATGTGTGTAATAGCTCACTACGCCTATTGCTCGTTCTCACAAGCATGCCCAGGACCTGATGGTCCTGTGTTAACTGTCCAGAAGCAATTCTTTTCCCATTTGCTGTCATCTTGTCCCTTGCTACTTTGCTGTGATCACATCTGTTATAAATCCTGACAGTGGCTTATTTCAACAGATTTACAGAGGGGTCTTGTAGGAGGAGGGGATGGTCTAGGAGAGACAACTGAGGCAACCAAAAGCCAGTCTATTCGAGGACCCACACTCTCATCAGAATTCCCAATCTTGACAAGGACCCTTTAAAATGTTTCTTTGTTTCATGATCATAAACTCAAAATAGTCCCCTTTGCCACATCACTGTAACACTGCTCTGAGATGAGGAAATACAAGAATATTGTACTGTAGATGTCTGTCTCCCAGCTGCATTGAGTGATGAGGCTCTCTCTTCCCTGTATGTTCATAAGAGGTAATTTCTTCTAGAGTCTCTCCATAAAAAACTCCTTACAGGGAGCCCACCATTAATCTTGAGCACAGTAAGTATTAGCCAACATGGTAAAAAGAACATTAAAAAAAATCTTGTCCCTAAGCTGCGGAAGCCTAAATAATGACAGTAATAGCATAATCTCACTCTCACACACAAAGTTGTTAACTGACAAAAATAGAGAGTTCATGCAAAGCAGAGTATACAATAAGAGCAGAAAAGCACAACTTTCTTTACCAATTCCCAAATAAATAACACCGAATATATTGCTTTTAAGCGCTTCATTTATTTTAAAGAAATACTTCTAAAAGAAGTGTTCAAATGACAGACCATGAAGAGCACTTTATAAAAGGAGATTAATTATATCCTGAAAGTTACAAGTGTCACTGAGTAAGAGTACTGCTATATAAAATACCAATATACCATCCTACTTAACTACTCATTTGGGCTAGGCCTGATCCTGAATTTCCAGTTGAGAACTGGAATTATTTAGCAATTATTTAGCCGAGCATAAATATTTAGAGACAGTTTCTGCTAACAAATCTTGCCTCTAGGAGCCAGGCCCATAGCAATATTCTTGGCACTAGATTTCCACATATAAATTAAAACTCTAACTTCACACCTTCCTTATTTCATTTTTACAATTTTGTAGAAAACCCCGTCTAGTTTGTTTATGTGGCACTGCATCTAGGATTCACTACATGATGGCTGTTATTAGATCTAATTCTGGCTATGTTGCTGCCATTAAAGGCAGTAAGCAACACAGTATTAAAATAAGGGACAAGGGAAGTAGTATTCTTACTAGTAGCAGTAAACAAAAGGGGGGGGGGAATGGTTTTCTAGCTGAGGAAAGTGCAGACAAACAGAGTTCTGCCACCAATCTCTGCATCATTTCCCTCCATCTTATATAGAGATAGAAACCAATCAGTCAACTGCTCCTCTTCTGGGGACCAGCAAAGCATAAAGCCAGTAATTCCAGGTCTTATCGAGCAGGTGGACAGGGCAGGCCAGGCTCCGGCTGGAGCAGGCAGAATGCAGCTGGGGCCTGGGGACGTACCCCTGCCCTTAGAGATTTGCCTTTTCAAGAAGAAAGCCCAATGATACCAGCCCAACTTTTGCAGCTTCAAATGAATCATTATTGTCAGGAAACTGGTAACTCTCCTAAGCCAGGATAAGGGTTTCCAGACCGATGTGGTCCAGGAGGAACCTGATGGAGGTGAGGGTAGATTGTCAGCACGGTGGCAACAGGCAACCAGCCTCCTTCCCTGTGTTGCTGAGATGGGTTTACTGGGTCAAAATTACAGCAATTCACCTAAGATGGCATGTGAAAGTATTCCTCATGACTTAAATTCAGTTTAAATGCATCATTGATAGCACAACTTTGCTCTCTATTAAGCTGTATAGAACTAAAATTTGGGGCATCCTGCAAGTGTTTCGCTTGCATCTGCTGCAAGCTAGACATTTTCTTCCCCTGTGGAAAAAACCTCTTTCTTGACAGCAAGCTGCAAAGGAAGTTACCAGCAGGTTTGTGCCTGCTTGCTTTGCACTTTTTAGGCAAAAAGAGAGCACATCACAAGGTCGCTACTGCAGTTTTCTAGAGAGGGGACGAAGCCTTCAAAAGCAAGTGACTTCTGACGACGGATTTTTTTAATGGCAAGTGGTGAGTGTTGGACAAGCAGGGAGAACGGGGCCCCAGACCTTTGGATACAGCTCTCCCTTTTCCTGCTGTGGGAACAACGCTACCTTCCTTACACAACAGAGTCATGTTTAAAAACGTGACTCTTCAGGCCTTCCCAAGGTCATATGGTTTATCAGGGAGAAAGAAAAAGAAAAGCCCCAAAGCCAGCCTCTTCAACATCTGTTTCGTTGAAATAACTCTGCTTGACTCTGCTATAGCTTGAACCTTGCAATTCCAGCACACTTTAATTTGATGGAAACATGCCCCAACAAAGAGCTTACTAGTGTTCAACTCTAAATACAGAGAGAAAAGTAGCAATAGCAGCAGCATCACAGCTGAGTTCTCTATAGATGGTAAATAAATCATGGGAACAACAATCCCTAATTTCACATTAATTGTTTGGAAATCTCTACAACATCAAACATTTTGTTAAAATTCTAGAAAAAAATCAGCATAGCTCTTTTGTTGTTTTTGTTGTTGTTTTGCTTTAAAATGATTTGTTCTAAATACAGCTTAACATGCAGATGACTGGTTTGAGACTAGTGTATTTCTTCAAGACAGAAAAAAAAGCAGTAATGGTTTGTAAGGGGATGTCAGCAGAGAGGTTGCTCAATAACAGAGATACCTAGAAGGACACTCAGCACTTACACGAGGATGGGGAAAGCCAGGCCTTGGGGCAGTCCAGCAAATTTGCCTCTATCAGATATGATTTGGACCACAGCACTTTCCAAAAACAGAGTGGAATATTCCCTCTCAGATCATAAGGCATTGGAGGATAAGAAACAAAATAAATCTTAAGTTCCTCACCAAAGACTTAAAGAAATTAATGATATGCTAGTATTTTTCCCTTGCTACTGTGACAGGAAAGAAGGAAGAGTAAATTCAAACAGAGTTTTTACCTGTATATCTGCCCACATTGCATTTTTGACATGCACAGCCAGATTTTGCATTTGTTCTTTTTTTTTTTTGTCTAACTTATTTGCAATTCAAGCCCATATCTAATTACTGCCCCATAACAACATTTTCCCTTTTTTTTTAACAGTTCCATTGTTTTCATATTTTCGTTTTCCATTGAATTTCTATGTTCTGGATCACCTGCCTCTATTGTTCCATATAAGCTACTGTTTTCCCCCACACTGAACCACTTCATACTATCTTTGCTGATGGTTCTAGCCTCTCTATAGCCTATTGTAATTTCTCTATCTTCATGCAGATTTGCAACTTCTTTTGACTTCGTATCGTCTGACCGTGAATTATATTAGCATGCTATTTCTTTCTTTTTCCAAAACTGATACCTAACACCAGTTCCTTTGTGTAGAAAATAAAGAAGTAGTTCAAAGAAGAAAAATACAACTCACTGATAAAAGCTATCACAGGATTTCCCTAATTCATTCCTAATGAATTAGGTAGCTACCTTGCCCACGTTAATAGGTTTGCCTGAAAGGTAGGCTTTCATAGTCCAGTCTCTCCCACAATGCTCTGCCAACTTCTCCCCCTCATCCCCAAAATAAGCAAACAAAAAAACTCATCAATTTTCTTTACAAGTCTGATTCTTGCTCTGACTCTTGCCGTAGTTCTTATTCTAACCTTCCTGGCTGAATCCTTAGCAGTTGAGTGGGAATGAGAAGAAAGCCAGTTGCAGTGTAGTTTGTGTTGCTGACTCACGGTTCTCCTCCCACTCCCTTCAGCTGAGCATGCTCCAGCAGAGAGAAGCAGGCTCAGGCAGCTGATAAACTGAGATAGTTATGGGAGATGTGGCAAGGGGGTTAGGGGACAGGAAAGGTAGTAAAGGCTCTATTGGAGGGAGAGAGGCGGTGTTTGTAACCATTAAGGATTCTAAAATGAATTGTATGTTTCTTTTAAGTGAAGAGTTCTAACCACATTTTCTTCCAGTACGTAGTGTTTTAGCTATCAAGAAAGATGAAGAAGGATTGTGGGTTACTTAAATCCCAGGAGAAAAATGTTGAGAACAAAGTTACTACAGCTGGGAAATATTTTCAGAGAAATTGGGCATAAAATGAATGATTCACTGGTGATCCTTAGCTTAAGTTGGTTTTGGTGCCATATTGTATAAAGGGAGCTTTTGATGTGACTGTAAGATGTGAGTTTACAGCTGTACTGAAACTGAACTGCATTTTAAATCTTCATGCGATAGTGTAAAAGATTCACCAATATCAGAATATCTACCATCTCGACTATTCTCTAGGAGATGAGGAATATTTCTTGGAGCCTTCAGGTCTATTTTTACTTGCTATAGGATGTAACACCCGTTCCCCAGACCACCCTGTGTGCACTAATGTCCATTCCCACTCTTAGAACTGTGCAGGCAGGAACAAATGAAACACAGACATCGTATTCTCCTGGATTTTAACATGCTCTGCGAAGCTCCTCGTGCCTATTCCAGCAGCAAATCCCAAAGTTAACACAGCAATACCAACATCTGCTTCAGAAAGTATCCCAAAAGTAGCAAAGGCATTTAGAAAAACACCTCTGATTAATAAAAATTCTTCCTTCATTACGAGTCTGCCTGCAAGCCAGTTGGGGACATGAGCCAACTGTGTCTTGGCTGCCCGTTGCATCCAATAATGTATGGCCCCAGCGTGGGTAGGGGGCTGTAATTCACTTGCAGGACTCTGCTGATGTCAGAAAGCGCCTGAGCAGTTTATGAACAGTAGCAGAGCCTTGAGAGTGAATTACAGCTCTGCATTCACTCCTAGGACATCTGTTGTTGTTCAATATAGAGTATACTTTCTGTAATGAAAAAAAAGGGCAAAAGAATACTTCTTCACTGAGTCTTCAGTTTCCACAAATCTCTTCTTTCCCCTTTATTTGAAATGAAGTTGATCCACAAGAAGCCTGAAGTTTTCCAGACTGTTATCTTGCCAAAGTGGCCATTACAATTTTAATTTTCTTTCTTCAAGGCCATCATTTAAAGAGTATGGTAGGTAGCCTTTTAACATAGGTGACAGGATGGTTTCTTTTTCATGCTTATGCACATATAACCATAAACTGTAGAAAGCCAGATTCTAACCATATCAGTTTATAGACATTTTGGTTTGAGGATAATCACTTACAATCATTTTTCTTGTATTTTGCCTAATCTGAATGTAAAAGTCCCGTGTGATGTCACTTTAATTATATTTTCATAGTAGGCAGAGTTACACTGGGGCAAATCCAGAGTAATCTGGTGCATTTAGCTTCCTTGCCAACACAAGTGACTCAAATCCTTGGAGTTATTCCAGTTTTACAGAATTTGGTCCAGAGAAGCTAGTTAGAGCATGTGACATCAAAGAGGCGTTTGTGAGAAACTTTGTTAAATGTTCTATTTACGAACATTTCTGGCCCTGTGTCATGTTTTCTGTAGGTTTCCCCCCTCCTCCTACTTTATTACCAGGGACATTTGCCTGAAAACAGACTATTTGTTACTTAGCAGGTTCATCTGCTCCCGCTGCTTGTGCCTCACTTGAAGTCACTCCTGCGATGGTGGCATCATAATTAGTTGCTATTATGATGTCACAGAGGACTGTGCGCTAAATGGCTGCGAGTGATGAATAAGCAGCAGGAGCAGATGATCTCGCAAGCAATAAAGACCATGTCTTTATGAAAATATCCCTGGAAACAGAAAGGCTGAAATTATATATTAAAGCGGTGGAATAGTTTTTAGTATGTTGACGCTTCCCACAAAATAGCAGCGTTTCTTTTTGGTTTTGTTTTGTTTTTGGCGGGGGGTTGTACTCTTTTTCACCAGCTGCATACATCACTTTAAAACTACTCTTGACATATTTCATGTTTAGTTTGTCCTCACTGAATTACAAGGCATATCTCAATAAATGGATGATGATGTATGATACATAAATGAGTGTGTTCGCTTCTGATGATCGGTGACCCCTTTTGCACCTCTCAGTCATCACAGGAAACAGCAACTCAATTTAGAGGGCAATGCCACGCAGGCAGGGTCACACTGTTGTCCCTGCTCCAGCAATGAGGAACATTGCCAAAGGGACGTCCCGCAAGGCAGCCAAGGCCAGGATCCATGCAGCAAGAGCCTTGCGCCTGGGGCTCTTCCTTGCTATCTCCCTCGCATGCGCTTCTTGCCAGGCCAACCCTCTCGTGAAATCTCCCCGTGGCCCTGTGCCCTCACCTGCACAGCACTTCTCACTTCTGCTCTCCGTCCAAGAAATAGTTCATTCCACTCCTTTCCCTTTTTAACCTGTTTTATTCTCACTTCTGCCTTCTTCCCAGCTGCCTACAATGGACAGGATTTGAAACTAAGGAAGATCGAGTGCAGGTCAGTTACATAACAGTGACTTACATAAGCACAAAAAAAAGGAGATGTCTAAGAGACACGGCTGAACATAACATGCCACCTTGCTTTCTCTCTATTCATTTGGTTTTGAACCACCTGTGTACTGAAGTTACCTCTAATCCTCTAAAACCCCTAGGTCTAATTGCCAGATAAGACCTTATCTCCATCCCACCTCCACAGCCTTTCAATCTTTCCAAATATCAAAGCTAATGAATTAACATTCCCAAAAAGAAGGCTTTAATTTATTGTTTAATACATTCAATGTTACTCTTTTTATCTGATTGGTTAATCTAACTTAATCTAGCGGGACCAAAAAAAGTCTGCTTGGCGCCACAAAATACAAGAGAATGCTTTTCCTGTTCTGACTACAAAGCTTGCTGTTTAATTGTACAAATATTTGTGGGTTTGGCTAAGGTGAGCACTAATTTGTTATTTTAGCAAAAAGCTTCCAATAATTTAGAGTGTACTGAGAAAATATTCCCTGCCTTTTTGCAAACAGAGACATGCTAAATGTTTAAGAGAAACCACTACGCTACTGAAGGGACATTGCAAGTAGATGCATGCATGCAAAAAAAAAAAAAAAAAAAAGAGAGAGAGAGAGAGAAATTTCAGTGGAATGTTGAAAAATACAGCCTGCAAGAACCTGCCTTGTGGGCAAGCATTCTCACTATGTCTCTAGTTATTTATTTTAATTAATGTTTTGGGATTTCTTAACCTCTGATGAGGGCTTTTGTTTTTGAGGGCTTTACCTTCCCAGTCTTCAAGAAAAAAAAAAGAATCTGCTGCTGCTGAAATAAACAGGCTGTGATTGAGGACCTGCATGATCCTGCAGTCAGTCAGATCAATGGGGAACCAGGAATTCAGATAAATACCCCAGCCCTTTGATGAGGGCAATTCCAATAAAGCTTAGCTTCATGTTGATTACAGACCATGCTGTAAATGACCATTAAATGCAACACTTTGTAAGATCAATAGTTACATACAAGCAGAGTTTCTCTGGGAAAATTCCCCTTGCCATGCAGGATCTACCCAGCAGCGCAGTTGCTACTCAGAGCAATGTTTGCGTAGAGACACCGCAGGGCTGTGACATGATGAGCAGGCATGTCCTCCCACCCACTGCGTTAAGTCATGGAGTTGTAACCCATCTGTCAGGGTGCTTTTTGGCAGCAGTGAGGGGTCTCTAGGGATTTCTTCCTGAAATGTTTAAACACTGGCACAAACTCCCAACTCAGAAATCTAGGAAATCTGGTGGCGTGGGTGCTCAAGGAGCACCTGTTTCCCTCCAGAGGTAATGAGTTAAGCACATGGACTTAAATAGAAGAACATGTATTGGGAAAGGGACAGGAGAACAAAAAATGTAAAGAAATAACAGGATTTTAATAATACCCTATGGCTAACTACCAGCCTCCAGAACACACTGGCAGTAGTCCCAACCTTCCCTCTGCAAGGATGAGTGACAGCATGAGTGACAAGTCACATTTCTCCTTCTCCAGCCCACTGACCCTCATGGAGGCATATTTTTATAACTATGGAAGTGCTGGGCATTCGACTTATGTTGTCTCAGCCGAGAAATTACTGGACTTAATCACATTGTTCACTCTCACTATTGTTGCTCATCTTACTGCCCTCTGCTCTCATGAAAAGGTCTGCAACACATTATTACTGCTAGCTGAGCTGACTGCCCTGTGCTGCTAACATACCTCCAACAGTCATTCACATCAGTGACTATGATTCACTAGTTACTGCTTTAACTAGCCACGAGCTGTTTCAGGACTCCCTTTGCCTCAACTCAAGACCTCACACTTGGACCATTGGACTGTGGTGGCACCTCCTCTCAGGGACACTGGCACAGGAAAGTTGCCCAAGCTTTTCACAAGGCAATCCCGATCTTTACCATCTTGCGAGCTTTGGTAGAAATAACCTGCCTGGAGATTAAATCCATTGTCCTTTCAAGTCTCCAACAAATGCTGAACGAGCATTCCCACCCCTGGGGCCTCTGGGCTTTTTCTGAAATGCTTAGCCAGAAGTTGCTGTCTTCAGGCAGGCCTTAGCTCCCCCCCCCCCTTTCCATGGTAGATGTTCTATCTGTTTCTTTGCTTGCTTTTGCCAAAAACAGATAAAATACCAATAAATTTCTTCCTTGAGGAGAAAAAAACTAGGATTATCAGAAATTGTCACAGTTCCAGAGCCATATTCTGCATTCCCCACTCTGCCGTGTTCAGAAGGAAGTACACAGATAAGCCTTTAACTTTCTGGAGAAAAGGCTGGGGGGAAGCTGCTGAAAATGAGAGCATGAAAAAGTTTGTAATGTCTCTGTGGGGTGATGGGGGAAAGTAGAGTCTATGTATTGCTTTCTGGATTTCAACTTTGTTTCTGATCAGCTCAACAGCAAGATTTTAAGTTAGGTAATGGCTGGTTAAAACAACAACTTACCCGCCTAAAAAGGATATGGAGGTAACTAGTTGGTGGATAAAGCAGCAAAAGATCAGTTGAGAATGACAAACTTCTTAACAGGGTGGGCACAGTCACAAATCAAACTATCCCAGATGTTTTTACATCCCCATTATTGATCCAGTTCAGCAAATGCCCATAAAATGCATTACCTATTATAGAGAGCTGAAAAAAACAAGACCGTCAGCTTCACATCTGGAGCCATAAGCTTTACCTTTGTTCAGCTTCAATTCATACCTACTTGCCTTGTGACTTGGTGTAACCTACTGATGTGTGGGTGTGCTAACAAATCCTTAACAACAATTACCAACCGGGGGTCACAGCATGGACTATCGCTGCCCTCTGTGCAATTCCCTGTACAGAGGTTCGGATGACTTTGAAATGTCTGTCTGTTAGCCAGCTAGTATTCATCATAAGGCACTGCACAATGTACAATTTTAAACAAATGCCCTCTCTTCTAGAAAAATATAGTTGTTGCACCAAGAAAAACAGAGTGAAATGAGGATGATGAAGGTCCTATCAGCCCCCACAGGTGCTATTTTACCTCCCAGAGGACTTTGTAACTGCTGAGACTGTGGGATTACTTTCTTACTTTCAGAGAGGTCTCTGATGAGAAATTCACACTGTGGCTATGGCAAGGCCTGAGGAACATTGTTGGGATGTAAAAAAAAAAAAAAAAAAAAAAAAAAAGAAGTGAAAAACAGAGCCCAAAGAGTTAGAATGTCTGTGATGAAGCTCCTCCTTCAACAAAATGGGAAGTATTAAAGCTCTGAATATCAATCAGGACTTCCCACAGGCAATGGGATTCATTGACAGGATCCTCTAGTGTCTCTGAGACATTGAATCCTTTCTTTAAATTAAAATTGTGACCAACAAGAGGCAGAGCAAATAACTAAGGTAATCAAAAATGAGCAACATACTCCTTTAAAACAAATCTGCAAAGTGAAATTCACTGTAGGATGCATGAAAACTCCATCAGTTCTGTATTTTATGTAGATGTTCCCTCAAACACTTGCAAATCAAATAAAACTATAAAAAAAGCACCACGAAGTTCAAGTTTACAATTCACTAGTAATATTGTAGAGTATTATAATAATACTGTAATAGCAATAATAATAAACATCCATTGCATTATTATAACTACAGATTGTCTGTGATTGAATGTCATTGAAAACATATGCAAAAAGCCAGAGAAAAAAAGAAAGTAGTTTTTGCTGTAGCTGTTTATGTACAGTACTCTTAGCTGCTCTGTAGCAAATCAGCAGAGAGAGAGGAGGAACAAGAAAAGCTCAAAGTAATAAGCAAACCATTTTTTAAGATGTGTTGTAAAATTCTAGCAATTCAATTGTAAGGGCACTTTCTCCTAGAAAAATGACAGCAGTTAGTTTCCTGTAAAGAACAGGAGAAACAGGGACCCTCTCCTGCAGTTCAAACTGCTGGTATCAATTCTCAGTCTTCTCTTTTCTCCACCTGCAGGAAGCTACGGTTAAGTGGCATGCACTACCAGATATAACTGGAGAAAAGGGTACACAAATAATCCATTTTTGATCAATGCTAGTGGCACGAGGTTAAGCCTCTGGGTCGTTAAAAGGACATTTCAAATAATAGTTTTACTTATCCTTTACCTGAACACCTGTGTTCACACTCCAGGGCGGATTAGAGCCTACAGCCTCCCCAAGCCCTCTAACGGATGGTGGCACATGCTGTGGGAAGCCCTCCGAGATGTTCAGACAGGTCAGTGGACTGCAAAGTTTACTGGGGCATTGAGTTCTGCAGTTGTTCTGTTTAGAGAAAAAGAGGCCTCGGTGCGTTTACCCAAACTGCCATGGTATTGTTGCTCTAAGTCTTCTCCGTAGATAATGCAAATGGAAAATTTTCTGCTTACATCTGTGCTGCCAGAAAGCCAAATGACAGATGACATGCCAGAATACAACCTTTTTCTCAGCCCAATAAATGGTGGCTTCATTTTGCCTGGCCTTTTTATGGTAGCAGTAGGGACACTTACTCCTTGTCTCCTCCTATTCCTCCTCTTGCATTTTTTTCATACCATTTTCAGGTAACCCCCAAGTTTAGAGTTAGGGTGGACCACTTCCTGCATCCTGTCCATCTTCCTTCTGTACAAATATTGCTACTTGTAATGTGATTCCCAGCAGACCTTGCATCTTCTCTAAGTACACAGCTTGGACACTATGTGTGGAAAAGAACCAATCAAGTGTCACTGAAACAGTAAAAAATAGTAGAAAGAGTGCATGGCAAAGCAAGGGGTATAGGATGACTCTTTCAGCACATGGGCAATTCTTTAACCTCAGTCACATGATCTTCCATTTCTGATACAAAAAATGTACAAATGAAAAACCAGAGGACACCAGTGGGTGTGGATCATGTGGAACATTGCCACTAAAATGAGAAGTATGTCTGGAAAGCAGGGACATTTGTAATGTGGTTTGTAATGTATAGTCCCTCACTTTTTTACATATGCATAGCAATGAACATTTCTCTTGGGCAACTATTCTACAGTACAATACAGCACAGCCAGAAAGAATTTTTTGAAATATTCAGCCTCGGTTTTCCATTTCCTATAATTATCCCAAGATTCTAAGCTATACCCTAATTATACCCTAGGTATATAATTAATACCCTAGGTATTAACCTAAAATAATCCTCTCCAGCCTTGCTGTCTGCACCCATCTAATTCTCCTAAGAGGAAAAGAAGTTAATAAAATAGATGAACTGTTGTCACTTTTTCCTGAGGTTTTAATAGAGGAAAGAGAGGACAGCTGAAGGGCAAAGAGAGATCCTTACTAATTCTGGCATTTTTTTTTGTTTTAATACAGCTCAGCTTTTCCTCCAAGTTTTCGTAAGCTGTAGGCCTCTTTCTTACAGTTCTCACTGTCCTCAGTATGAGTGTTATTGAAGTCATTCTGGTGTTATTAATACAAAAAGATGCATTGTAAGAAATAACACTTACCATGTGGACAATATTCTTATGGAGATGCTGCTTGCTAGCTAAGAGACACCACTAGAACCATTCATTTTTGCACTTTGGGTCTCAAGGGAGTGTGAGTGAGTAACGTCTTTTTCATCCTGAATGTGCTACAGTCCAATATGTGGAGGAACCTTTGTATAAGATAAAGCCTTTTGCCCCTGTCTTCTCAGCCTGGAGTTATCTGAGCTGTAAATAGGAAGGAGTCGGGTACAGGCTGAAATGGTGACCTGCAAAAGCAGACAGATGAAAATCTCTTGTTCTTCTTATTTTCCCTTGATCAGTCAACTCTGCAAGATATGACACATATGCATTGATCAGTTCCCAGAACAGCTTGTGAAACAATCGTTTACTTTTGACCAGTCTCATTTATATCTTATCTGCCTTAGGTCACACAGTCTATCAAACATATAACTTAAACTAATGGTAATAGCAACTTGAAACTGGCAAATGCAATGTTACAAAAGGTTAGATTTAAATTTCCCTGGGGTCAAAGGTATTTAAAGATAATCTAGGCACTGGCTTGAAATGCAGCATAGTTAGCTACCAGATGAAAATGATTTTTCTTGCAGCAATTACCATGGTAGTCCCAAAAGGGGTTTGTTATGTTAAAACGGCACTGAGACTCCAGAGCTGTTCACAGGCAGTTTTTTAGGCTGCTTTGGAGGGCCTGCTGTTTGCTTTTGTTGGCAAGCATGACCTGTGTGTTTATTTTATTTCTTCCTTACTTCACATGGTGAATTTTGTTCTCTGCATGTAAGAGAGGATTACAAGCAAGAGATGTTAAAGTTTCTGTTTACCTACAAGGCATATACAAACAGAGGGCCTGATCCAAACACCGTTATCATCACTGGAAAGTTGAGTCAGCACCTCTGAAAATCTAACTGCTTTTATCACGGTGCCCAAATACAACTATGTGTTCTTCAAGGACCAGGTTTGAAAATTTGAAAAATACTCTTTTATGAGAAAGAAGAGGAAAATTTCTGTCCCTTCTTTAATTTACCCCTAGAAACTGTTTTTTTTTTTTTTTTTTTTTTTTTAGGGGAACTTTCTGTTTGACTGATCTTGAATATTAAAATTGTATGTCGCCAAAGGTTACGCCACAGCTCTGGCTGGAGACCAGTTTTCCCTGGAAGGATTTATGAAGCCATTCTTTCAGTGATTCTAAACAGTATGTAAGCTAATTCTCCAACCCACTAATCCTGCTGTGGTGTGTACTGCTCGTAATTTGTTTATTTTGGTGAACGTAAAGAATGCAAAACAATATCAGTATCTCATTTGCCAAGAAAAGAAGAGAGAGAAGACCATAGAACAAAGGACCAACAGTGAGAGTGGATAATGATGCACACTATATCACACATACTGTACAGCTTGGAAATAAGTCTTCACTTGGTGCACAGGAGACCTCACCACAGCCCTCTCCAGGGAGTCAGTGGGAGGTGAACAAAGAAAAAGCCTGTTTGTAACACATGAGCACATCCTGTAAAGAGCATATATAGATGGCAAATCTCTCTAAAAACTGATACTTAGCATGCTAAGCAAACAAACAAGCAGCTGAATACATGTAAATTAGATGAATGACTTGGGTATAGGAGACAGGAACCTCATAAGTCAAATGATTCCCAGCTTCCAGAAGGATTTGCATATCGTATAAGGAGGGACCTTCTGCAAATGCAGGTTTCCTAGCTGGGTGTGTGCCTGGGGAGCTCTGCCTTTGTGGGACTGACTGATTGGAAGAAAAAATAAATAGCCTAAGAAAAAAAGAAAAAAGAAAAAACAAACCACTTTCCAAACTTGAAAATGCAACTGCCTGCATACAATGTTTTCGTTTTCTTGTCTCGTCTGTTAGCTGTTTCATCTGTTAGGCTGGGCTTTCCCAAATTAAGCACCTCTCTTTCTAGCTCAGATACCTGCAGTCAACAATCAGCTGATATTATACACACCAGCAGCTGTGAGAAAGAGGGTGATTCCCATGGTTAGGACACTGGAATGGATGCAGTCACTTGTTCATTCTCTGCCTATGCTTCCCATTAACAAAACCAGGAAAATAATCCTGTGTTTCTCCTAAGTTGTTTGTAGGGTCTTCAGAGCAAGAATTACCCCTAATGTTTGTCAGTGTGCCTCGTCTGCAGGGTGACTCTCTTCTCCAGACAGAAATGATAACATTTTGGAGGAGGGCTCTTTCACTGTGCTGTACTCTGTGATGCAGAGCCAAAAACATGCACTTTTCTTCCATATTCATTACTATGCTATTTGGAAGGCTCAAGGATGTGAAGCGAACTTTAAGCTGAGAAGATGTATGACAGAATGTATACATGGAAATCAGTGTTTCTGCCTCCATCTGTTTCTTTGGTCTCAGAAAACACTAGTGACTTTGTAGCATAGTCAATACAGTAGCAACTTCTGGGCCCAGTGGGCAGATATTTTTCACATACTTTTTTCAGTTAGACTGTCAGTATTGAAACCTTGTCACAGCCATTCGTAATATGCTTTTATTTTATCTCATCAAGATAAAATTGTTTCAGCTGACTGCCCAGCACGTGCCACCATGACTACTGATCTGAAGCAAAGCTCTCAAGCATACTGAAAACTGGGGAGAAAGCCTGCAAACTAAAACAAAAATAGAGTAGATAATTAGTGTTCTAACAAAACCTACAGAGCTAGACACTTATGTCCCCAGTCGTTTGGTTTTTTGCACCCTCCTTGATAATCCAGAGAGAGAATACAGCTCCAGCGTGGATGGAGGAGGAAGGAGAGAAGATGGAGAGGGTGATTTTACAGCCATTTGAGTACCACTGCACCATGTCAATCACCAGTTGCATGAAGCAGTAATTGTCAAGTCTCGCTCCACCTATGAATCAATGACTTTCATGCAGGAAAATCCATAGCAGAAAACTGACTAACTACTGGCAGGCTTTTCTAAGAGACGTTCTTTGTAAGCCTTGAAGCAATGCTCCTGAACCGAGTGAGTCCCTCCTCAGTCCTCTGTATGAGCCAGTTTGTATTACTGAGGAGGTCCTTTAGATACCTGAGGACCTGGTCTCATGTAGTTGCCGATTTGGGCTGTCTGCCAGTCTGCAGTGAGCCTCCCGCACCCTGTAGAAGGCCTGTTAAAATGAGAAACTGAGTCTGTTTTATAGCATGCTCAGTTCTTTTCCAGACTGATTATTTGTCATCATCACGATTTAGAGCAACCTCAAGCTTGCTCTAAGTTCTCATAAAAACTTGGAAATATCAGAGACTGAAGCTGTGGAGTCAAGCTAGCAGTAGCATCATTGCTGTCCACATCTGTTCCACGGAGGTAACGCTCACAAGGTAAACAGGAGCTGGGAGTGGACATGCAGTTTATTATCAGATGAGGTAGATGAAGAACAGTTTATAACTTATCAAGTGGCTTCTGCACAATCCTTTGATCTGTTACCCACTCTATTGTTAACACCTGTGTAATGCTCAATAAAACACTCCCACAAGCCCTGTTTGGTATCTCCAACGTGCAGTCTGTTATATTTCCTGTCGATGATGCAGTACATAACTCATTTAGAGGGGCATGTGAAGTGCTCATGAATGACAAATTAAGATTTAGTTCAAACATCCCTGATGGGGTCTTGGTGCATTTACCAGGTTTATAGATCTGTTTCCTGGGAATGTACCTTATAAAGTTGCATTTGTGGGTTGTTTATTCAATGAACAAAGTGATCCATTATGTTTTTGTCACTGTTTTAGACATGAATGGAGGGTAGGGAAATAATTGCGGTAAATAGCTCTTCTTTCCGATTTTTGCAAGAGTGAAAGTTGAAGTACAGCAAATGGAATAATCTGTTCAGGATTGCAAGCTGAAGCAAAAAACATACTCAGGTGCATGTAATTCTCTCCTACTTCTTCCGTCTTGGGAATTTGACAAAATATAAAAATTCTAAAAATCTCTGGTTGATAAAATATGTAATGCAGAAAAGGAACACAAAATTTTAAATATAGAAAACTTAGCTCTAATTTTGGCTTTTCTAGGTGTTGTGAAGGGCCGTGAGGAGGAAAGCTAGAAGGTCTGTTTATTTTTTTCCCATTCTTTCTCTCAGAAAGTCTCTGGACTTTCTGTTCAGTGTGGAAAGTGGTATGACTGGTTTAGTGTTTCCAACCAAAAGGGCAAGAAGAACTCCCAGCAGTCTCATAAAAGCATCCTGTTCTTGATAAATTTCTGCTACTATTCTGAAGCCCAAGTAGGTTTTGGTAATGTGCCCTGACTTCCATAAGCATTGGAATCTTCTGAATTTAGACAGACTTTTGCTCATGATACCAAACATTAGACTCCCTGAACACTAAGGAGGGAAATTAAATGATTTTGTTTGCAGTGTCACCATGAAGGGTTTGTACCAGAAGTTCAAGGTTATGTCCTTCTGCTAGACACAAACTCTTATATTTTCAGTCGCATAGCTCTTAAGTAATACTTTAAACTGATACAAGAAAAGATTTATTCAAAGTTCTCAGTCTTTACCCCCAGAGATGCCAGAGGACACAAACAGATGAAGAAATGAGTACGGCTTTAGTTATGTGTGGACAGATAGGACACAAAAAGATGAACTTTTTCAGAAGTCCATTGCACGTAAGAACTGAAGAAGTAATTTCATCACAGACATATATCACATTCTTTCAGAAAGCATCTGTATGTGGAGCTATTTTCAATGGATGGACTCAGGGACCTGGATATCACTTATAAAGTCATTTCCTAGGGAAAAATAGACAAAGAAAAATTTTCATGGCTTTTTTTTTGTTTGTGCACCACTCTGAATTCTGTAGGAATAAGCATGTTCGTTTATGCAGACAGCATAGGTTACTATAGCGCTGCAATATCTCTGAAGGCTATATTTTGCATACTCCCCTTGCTTTAGGCTTGATGGTAAACACCAATCATTTTCCTCATTTCCCCTCCCAGTACAAACACAAAATATTCACTGATGTGGGTAAAGACTTGTGTCAGGAGATAACACGACCGTTCCCTCTGCCACAGGGAGCTGTTCAGCAAAGTTGCTAGTCTCTGGCTAGCTTTACTGGTTCCTTTCCCTGTGTGTTGTAGGAGCATCCAGAAAAGCTTACAGGATACTTAGGGTAAAACCCTTTCCACTTGGACAATAATCATTGTCTGGCTCAGGGAAATTCAATGGATTTAATGTGGTGAAAAAGCAACTTCCTTTTTCTGAGCTCACACTCTCTCTCAGAACAGATTGATCAATAGAGCAACACAGTGAGAGTGAAGACCTGTTTTCAAAGAGGAAAATATCTTGTGAATAAGGCACTGGCCTGAAACTCAAGAAAATGTCTTTGCTTATCACATGTTTGCTGACAGAGAATCCTTGCAAAATGCTGGATTTCCAGGAACAGATTGCTGAACTCCTACTTTCATCTCGGGAAAACTGCAGCCAATAAATCATAAAACCAGAATTACAGAGACTTTGTTTTGGGGTAAATTCAAAACTAGAATTAAACATTCCACTTTCAGGAGATAAACCTCTAATCCTGGACTATTGGTCCAGTAAGCAGCCGCCAATAAATAAATTTCACCACTAAAAATGAAGGGCAAGCAATTTGGCCCCACCACACTGCCAGATTTTCTCCCTTTTGTGCACTACTTCCATAGGCCCCTGGATCCAGAGGGGGCTGCAGTCAGCTCGTTCCCATATTCTGTTTATTCCCTTCCAAGCTCCCAGCAGTTCTGAGCACAGTTGGGATGAATGCTTAAGAGCAAAAGTTTATTCTGCAGTCACTGATGAGGTTTCCAGGGCCTAAGAGCACACCTCTCACTCCAGACAATATTAAAACAAAGCATGCTAAAATATTGTATGCTTCAAACCCTTTCTGCTTCTTGTTATAAAGGAAGGTGAAAGACAGTGAGATTAAGAAGACCAGGGACACACAAGTTCGTATTTACATAATTTGGAATTTGAATTTGATCTGTGGTCAGGAAGGATTTTTTTTTCCTGAGTGAGGTAGGTGGAGAAGACTGGCTGTTGGGGGGTAATTTTACTTTCTCTGACAGTATTTTCTCTTAACAAATGTTCTCACAACCAGCTAGTACACTGGTGATGTCCCTGCCCTCTCCTGCTCTCTCCTTGTGGCACATCCCAGTTTGGTGGATATTACCCTCAAGTAAGTGTAGAGGATATTGGGAAAGACTTTGCTGCTCATGGTATGTAAAATGTTGAACCCTCTCTGTGAACCCTCAGACAAAATGTCTCCCTCAGGTTCTCTGTGGCTACAAGGAAACTATGTCCAATGTTCCTGTGCAGGCTTTAAAGAGACACATCTGAAATTTAAATATTACTTTGTTTTCCATACTTGCAGCAAACAGCTGTCATCAACATTCAAGTAGACCACAGAAAAAGAACTTCCAGGCTTAACATTTTTTCTCATAAGTTAAATATCCATGACAAATTTCAGATATGTGCTCCTCTAGTCCTCTATATTAGAATTCATTCCATGTTGCAGATTTTAAACTTACACTGTCAAATTCAGACACATTGTATTTTACTAGAGATTTAGTGCTTGTTTGCCTCATTCTTCTAACTCAGGCTCATTCATTTCTGGAGGTAACCTAACGGAGAAGGAAAGAAGCGTGAGCATTTTGTAGTAGGGGTCTCTTAGCCCTCACTTTGAAGGTCACTGCAGAAAGAAATTTAAAATTACATAGGAAGAAAAAGGCTTTGATTGGTCTTAATAAATAAAAATGGCCTGTTCCCAAGTCTAAAAGAACTTTGAAAGGTCTGTATTTTGAAATTTCTGTGTTCCAATCCTTCTCACAAACATGGAGCCCAGGGCGATGATCCATTGCAAAATACTCTCTTCTGGAGAAATTAAGAAAAGATATGTCTGATGAGAGTTGTATGAAACTCAAAAACCTTTCCTGCTGTGGAGCGATTGCTCAATATCCTACTAAATTATACTCCTGTCTCTAACTACAACTATAGAGGTGATTCTTGAAGATATTTGGAGACTACGGTTTACGTGTAAGGCAAGCAGATTGCATTTGTAACATTTAACACGCAATAACAATAATAAAACACGCTGACGTGGGTTTTCTCTGTAAACAGTCTCTTCTGAAGATAGAGCCAGTGAAATGTTTTGAGAACTTTGACATTTATAGCTGTATTTATAATCTCTTTTGGATCATTTCCTCATGGAATCACATGTTTGTGTATTTTAAATTCTCTGGAGAAATAAAAATGTTTAAACAAAATAATGATGTGATAGGCATTTTATGAGGACTTGTTCAGTGTGTGCACATGTACAAGCGAGGCTGGAGTTGTTCTGAAGTCAGTGGGTGGGAGTTATGGAACTGCGTATCAAGGAAAGGGCCTCTTCACTACAACCTCTGAAGAGACAGAAAGGAAGTATACTCAGGCCTATATACTATATGAAGTATACTCAGGAAGACAGAGTCTGATAAGTAACATGGCATTTGTTGTACTCGCTATATCAATGTTTGAAAGAGCTGTAGAGAGGAGATATGCTTAAAGTCATATGTATACATATGCTCAAACATGTTTAAATGAATTTTCACACACACATACATCATGTATTCACTGGTATTAGCACATAATTTATGGTAGATAATTTCTTTGTCAGCCTTTCTGCTAATGGCATGTATATCAGCAGACT
The DNA here is from genome assembly GCF_028389875.1 of Rhea pennata. NCBI lineage: Eukaryota > Metazoa > Chordata > Aves > Rheiformes > Rheidae > Rhea > Rhea pennata. Next base: position 40,149,321 of record NC_084664.1, on the reverse strand, counting down.
GTTTTTCCTAAATGTGATCCTCATTCCACAGAATTTGAGTAGGTTTTTACTCAATAGTGAGAGCACAAACAGCTCAGTGTGAATATTTAACACTGAATACGCGAATTCTAGCTGTGACCCTTCACTGTTACTGATCACATAGATCACACTGTGTTTTTCCTCCTTCTAGATCATCATCACCCTCATAATAAGACAGTAAGGTTGTCAATGATGTTCCTCAACCCAAAGGCAATCATCAGCTGTGACACTGAGAGATAGAGGAACTGGTCTCCTAAACTCAGAAGGAAAAAGCCCCAGGAGCCTGTCCCAGCATTGCCCCCAGCATGGCCATTTCTTTACAGCCCAGACCCTCATCATCTCCAAAGAGTCCGGGGAGGAGGGAGTGAAGGGGGAGGCTGAATTACACATTTCCAGAGCATTCACATATCTCAGCTCTTCCAAAGTGCTAAAAAATTGTATAAGCACTCCATTTTTAAACTTAAGCAAACGCTTGCCCAGAATGTTTTACAATGCTCAGTTTAGCTTTATCATCTATTTTTTTTCATATTCAAACAGTATCACAAGTGTGTCAAGACTGTTTCTAAAAAGAAAAGAAGACACAAAGAGCATGTGAGCCCTGGAAAATTCTTTCTATGTCAGCTTCAAAATTCTCACCAAGGCTGTGTAAGAAGCTTGCTAGAACAGCACCAGATGCTCAAGTGTCTTCACTTGTTGGAAAATGATAGCAATTCAAGAGTGGCACACAGCTCCAATTGAAGTTATAGAAAGATCCCCAGTGATATGAAGAGTCATTGGATGAAACCCCAACTTTGTTAAATAAGTTTCCCTGTTTACCGGCCAGAGACAAAAGTCAGGTATGCTGGAAAGTAAATGCTGTTCCAGAATGAATAGTGAGTTTTTCAAGTCTGAAAGGTGCGCCTGTAATAAAGACCTTTACTTCTGAGGATTTCACAATACTTGGAAAGGCACAGCTATTTGCAACTCTTCCCTATAAAATAAGGAACTCAGTTGTGCTTTCTCCTAAATGCTGATTTTGCTCTGATTCCTGGCAGCAAACATGTACTTTGCTCTGTGGTAGATACTGAAATTGAGGAAAATCTCAGACAGTAGAGGAAAAAAACTCAAATTATGGGACAAAAATTGCCATCACTTAGCATATTAGTGCCTGAGTATATGTTTCAAAAGACTTTCTTTAGCCTGAGTTTGTGGAGGGATAATTGTCACTAAGAAGTAGTTCAAAGGATGGAGTGATTTGAGCGGAGATCTCTGGGGAATAAAAGAGAAAGTAGATGGAGAAGTCTAGCATATAAAGTTCATGTAAATAAAGCACTGACCTATACTTCTGACACTGTTTCAAGTCCAGCTTTCTCTCTTAAGTGGATCTGGATAAAGGTTGGTGGGAAGGTTTATTCCCCTGGGACCTGTGTAGGCCCATCAGACATCCCAAGGGAAATAATCTGAAAGGTCATAACATAGCTGCTATCTTTTAGCTCTGGAAGGGCCTCCCAAACTTTGTCTGTTTATAGAGTCCTTCTGATAATTGAAAACTATCCTTTGCTGTTGTTTTGACCTCTTAAAATGTTCTCATCTCGGTTCCAGGGCATTCAAAGAGTAGGGAATTACATTCTAAACCAGAAAGAACAAGGGGATAGCTTTGGGCAACTCCTCATCAACTCCTACTTTGTACTTTTTTGCAGTCTGTATTTAGCTACCTAAGTTCCCAAATCTTCTTTGGAAAATAGACCCAGTCCACTACAGTTTTATAACAGAGCTGAAAAACACGATGGAGATCTCAGTTAACTGTAGGTAGCTGTGGGAATCGTGTCTAGAGAAAAATTAATGTGACTCATGAAGTGAGTGAGATATTTAATATTTTTAGAGGACACATCACATGCCTTGCAGAAGTCTCCATACACCACTATACACTAAAAAAATATTTTTTTCAAGGCTTAATCTTTTCCTTTCCTTCCTATCACGCATCATTTATGACTTTTCCTTCATACGTACTTTCTTTCTTATCATTCTCTCTTCTACTGTGTTCATGTTCTCAAATCCTTCTTTTCCTTCTTATCTGTTCATCCTCGACCAAGGATCTGTCACAATGAATTATGTATTTTTGGCAAAGAACATGCAGTTAGCTAAAAGAAGATGTGTTCATTTGTGTTTGTTCTGGCCATATCTATGCATGCTGGCGATCAGAAAACCAAAATACTTTCTATAAGCCACAAAACTGTATGCTGGTTTTATTAAAGACGTAATATATCTCAGGACTGCAAACTTGATTCTCCAATCCTATCACTGACCAGAAGAAAATATCCTAACCTTTTTTAACTTGGATATATCTACTCAAGTGTATCATAAATGACTGAACTAAGTGAATCAATAAGCAAGGAGAGTTTTCATTTATGGATAGAAAGAACTAATCGGTAGTAATATGATTGTTCTCTGAAGAAAATGGGTAAGGTATAGAGTGCTGCCATTGAGACGTAGGCAGCATTAGTCACTGTCAATATTCTCAGAGAGTTCTGCTCATTGTGATGAAGCTTTATAAATCTTTGTCATGTCTTCAGTGCAATAGACACCCAAATCTACTTACATTTCAGGTAACATATTAACATAAATAGCCAAGTAGTAAATAGGAAATCTGACAATTTCCTTTAAAAAATGGGGGTTAGATTTGGGTGATGGGGTGATATCGTGCTGTATTATCTTCCATTTTTTCTTCAGTGATCAGTGCATACAGATTTAAGTGATAGTCATATATGACATTAAAAGTGGATTGAGCAGTCAAAAATATACATCTTTTAACTACGAAGTTCATGTCATTTGAGGAGTTTTTCACCTGAGTTCATGCTGAATGTCATTCAGATAACACGTTTCTTCTTAAAGGTACTTATTGTATCTTAGCCAATCATGCTCTAATGAGTCTGTTCTGGGCCTGATCCTCTTTAACTATCAGCTGACACAAACCTATTGACTTTAAACCAATTCACACCGGCATTTTGGTCCCTTCTCATCCAAAATACTGGCACAATTAGCTCTTTCACTTTCTGCACCTATCATATCGCTGCCTGAAAACTGATGCCCAAGAAGTATAGGCAAACAAATTCTCGTGTTGGTTGAAGCTATTTTTGAGCCATGTTCAGATTCAGTCCCAATTAGTAACAGTCACAAGATCTCCAAAAATCCACCTACAGTTCAGGATTGAGACTGGTCTTTGTTGTACATTGGCATATTGATTCTCTAATATTACATCTTCTTCTCCCCCCTCTCCAGCTCTGTCTTTTCAAGCAATGCTACCCACATTTTAAACATCATGAAATGTCATCAATGGAGTACTTCTCACTATCAAAAGGCGATGAGCTAGTGAGTCAATGTATTATTTTCAGCCTATAGCCAGTATCTGGCCCTGTGTGTCAAGAAAACACAACTATTATCTTCAAGCTCATTTTAACTTTAAATATGATTTTATGAGAAGTTCACAGAGACAAAAGGATTTGACCCATTGCATCAACGGGCCTGGGACATAGGGATACACTGAGGAATAATCTTGCATTAAAAAAAGGTAAATCTAGACAGACATTGTTATCACTTTCTGAAAAGAAACATCTTCTTCATTATGACCTTATAATTTATGAGTCCAATGTACCAAGGAAAAACTATTTTATTCAGAACTTTAAAAAGATGCACTGATAAATAGCCAATGTAACTGTGTGCACTCTACACATGTAACGGTGTGCATGCAAAATAGAGGCAGAGAAATAAAAAGTGTGTTTGTATAATTATACTTATGCCCAAAAGTAATTACTGTGTGGCCTGCACTCTGGGCTGGAGGACAAAAATAATCATGTCTTTTTCTATAAAAATAATAAGGTAATTACTATGTAAACACTATGTTGCTACATGGTAATTATTGTGGGCCAGGTTTTGCTCCCCTATTCATATTGACTACTGCTACCAGGTGAACAGGCTCTCACCTCCTTGATATCAAAGCGACTATTTGGAAGCCATGTACTGATTATGAGTAAAGGTGACAGCCTTGTGTAATTAAATGGTCAATGAGCAATTACTGTGCAAGTACTGCATAATGCAACCTTGTAAAAGAATCTCTAAGCAGAAGAATAAACGCATTTAAATATTGCATTATTGGGGGTCAATCTGTCCTGCTTCTGTTGTCATTACAAAGATTCTTTGCAAGTGTTTTTCCTTCCCTATTAGTGCCCCTCCTAAAGCATTCTTGAACTTAAGAACAAAATCAAGACAAAACCACAGAAGCAAAAGATGTGTGAGAACCCTAACATACCTCTCTTCACCTGCCCGTCCACCAAGTATAAATCTCCTGGCTCAGTAATCTTAGAGCAGAAGCTGTCCATGTCCTTGGAGCAGGAATGACAGTAGCTGACAGAGACGGGGTGGAATTCAAAATCCTGGGCTCCATTTTGATCCCTGCTGCAGACTCCATCTGAAAGCTATTTAAAGTACTGTATGCCTTGGTTTCCCAGTCACAAAATTAGAATAGATATATTTTCTTTCCTTCAGCAATGCTGTGAGAGTGAAATCAATTGCTGATTTTCAAGCCCTGAAGAACTGCAGACAAGGATCCTATCCATGGGAAAAGTCTTCCTTCACCTCAGTGAGCATCATATGTATTCATTTAAAGTTTTCAACACTTGTGATAAACACGTTTCCTTTGCCTTCATCTGATCGCATCTGAGGATCTCAAAGTGCTGTGAGAACATTAATGATTCCAGCTCTTATTCAAATCAGTAGCAACACATCTTTTGATGTTAGTGGTAACACAGTCATGCCCAGGCTTTATAAAATACCAGGGAAGAAGATATTGTTTCCTGCTTTTCCAGAACCACTGGGTCAAGAAATAACATGGTTTTCCAAAAGAGCGACAGAAGAGAACCCCAGATCCTAGCTCTAAGATCAGGCCCCAGTTGGCCTAAGAAGACAAACCTTTGTTGAGGCGATACTTGGAGACAGATGATGGTTCCTCCAAACTGGGAGGAGTTGTACTCACCAATGTCAGCGGTGCACACAAGCCACCATCTCCTACTCTGTGCTCCAGACTACGCAACGATAGTTACTTAACAGAGCAGATAAAATGAAGATGAACAATCAAGAGGCCGAAACCCTCTTAACATATAACAGAGAGATTAGTGTCTAATTACCAAACTGTCCTAAAAGGTGTTTGTGTTTTCTGAAGCATTCTGTCACAGGACCATTGTCAGGCTCATTACAAACGGAGCCCACCAGCATCTAATTGGTATTCCAACATCTCTGTGCTGTGACCTAGAAAGAAAGAGTGGAGCAGAAGACAGTAGTACAAAGAAATTCCTGTCATGGTCCTAGAGTGGTAGGGCAAATGCTTATTCCTATACTGTACATACATAAACAGCTCTTTCTCAGCTGCAATTTAATGTTGCTATACCTTCGATTGCAATTACATCGAATCACATTGCAACAAATCTTTGTAATGCCAATCCCATCTTTCCACCTCATTGACAGCTCTGGAGATGCATCTGAAATTCATAGTAGCCTCATAGCCTATGGCAAGAGAAATCCATGCTGCTAAAATTTTATTTTAGAATTCAAGCTGGTTTCTCTCAGTCTAGGACGCTCTGGTTTTAATCTTTTGCTGCCTAGCACAGTGTATCAAAATAACCAGCCAATATTGTTAAACTGTCAGGGGTCTTCACTGCCACTGAATTTTACCAGTATAAATAAATACTGCAACTTAAGGAAAAAAGAATCCCTTTGGACAGATTTTTTAAAATTAATAGAATTAGGAGAGGGAAAATGTATATAACCTTTGACTTGACAACAGCCTTCTCATTTCCTTTTTTTCCTTTTGGTACAGAAAGCAAAGGCTTGAGTGGAATATTCAGGCTGATTTACTGCTCAGACTGACAGGGACTCCAGGCTGGATCCCAAAATTTGAACAACGTTCAAAGGGAGAGATATTTAAAAATCCCAGAAAAAGAGATATTTCCAAATTAATGGCATTGCCCAAATGCCTTGGCTCCTTGCACCCCACTAGGAAGGTTTATTATTTTCTGGTAAAATGTTGCTTGAATGGGGAGTGGTAGTCAGTGATGCGTCAGTGCTGCTCTTTGAAGACATTAAAAAGCTGAATGCACAACAAAGAACAGATGTTCCAGCATGCTTTATTTATGCACCCATCAGCAATCTTCCAATGACCACAAAACACAAGCTTTTTTTTTTTCTTTTTACTCCTTGCAATATTATTTTCTGATCAACTCGCACTCTATTTTTCCTACAGCTGAAGTCCTGCGTGAATGGCTGTGTGTCTGTGCGCGCGTGCATTTGTGTGCGAGCGTGCGCCGGTGTGTGCGGGTGTGTGTGTGCTTGAAAGTCTGCTTCCATCAAAAGCAGGCTTCTATTGAACTGTCGAACAGGTGTGGATTCTGCAATTAGATCACATTTCAGAGAGAGAGGCACGGAGGGTAATAATGGCGGTGAATTCTTCATAGTCAAATGCAGCACCATAGCGACCAGTAACAATGAAGAATAATAGGTATTAGTATTAGGGTGATTATTTTTAGTTTATAGAATCATTTGATTGAATACTGCCATAAGGCACCGTTAACGTGTGCACAGCGCTTGCCAGCTGTAGAGCAAACTTGTTTTACTGGCACTTATCTGAAATTCTCATCTCTCCCCCACCCTCTCCGCTCACAATTGGAATGAAAGTAGCGATTAGGAAGTGAGATGTAATGCAGATTAAATGTTATGATGGACTAAGATCCTGATAGGTTATTAAAACTCACTTGCATTTGGTGTTTTAAAGGCATAGTGTTTGCTTATTTTTCAACCAGTCTACATCTTTCGCAGGTAAAACAAAGGGAATATTTACAAAATCCTTTCACAATCAGGAGGCTTTAATAGTAAGCTTCCAAATTTATGACCTTACCGTGGGTGTGTTTTACACCTGCGTGTTGTAAATATATATTAAGCACGGAACGACTGCGTTACCAGTAACTGTGGGTCTGATTTAAGCAGAGCGAAGGCCTCGGCACCGCAGTGGGCCAGATTCTCAGCTGATGTAAACTGGCCCGTCTCCACCGAACTCAGAGGTGCTACATAAAGTTGTACCAACAGAGGCTCTGCAGCGAGGGGAGAATGACAGCCTTAATTTGGAATTTCCCCACATCTGTTGGTATAAATCAGAGGCCTAACATTATTGTCACATAATATTCTGGTGTAGCAGAGGTGCTGTGAATTTTTAAACATGGAGAGAACTGTTGATCTATTGTTCCTCCTCTGATCTCCTCCCCCCCTGCTTTTCAGCTGGCGCTCTAAGAAAGCAAGATTTTCATCATGTCGGACAGTACGGAAAATTCCTATCTTTATTCTTAATGGATCTTCATTTAGATGTTCTGTTTTCTCCTTAGGCACATAACGTCATTCTTTCAAGAGCCTCACAAGAAAAATAACTTATCCTCTGATGTCACCTGATATTCTAAATACAACATTATTTCTTCTGCAATAATAATTGCTATTAGCAATATAGTAGCAGTATTTGATAGTGTCCAAAAAGCACGCTGATGGCTTCATCATAGAGGTGAATCTTGTAATCTGTTCTTTGTAGGCTAAGTAAATAAAGACTAAGTCTCACTCAAAGACTTAGCACACACTATGTAAATACTGCATTCGAATTTCATTTTCTTTTGTTTTGTTAATTATAATTATTTTTGAAATCATTAAAAATTATTTTTCAAAATACCTTCTATAGTTGTTTTATTTGCATTTGATCCAATGAAACAAGAACAGCATTATTACTTTTTTCTTTGACATTATCATAGTGTCTTTGCAGATGTTGCAATATCAACTTTTCCGTATGACTCTGAATTGCAATCATACCGTGCATTGACATACTGTTCCATTTATTCATCTGATTGAATACTGCCACAAGGCACAGCTAACGTATGTTAACAGTGCACAGTATGCATAGCCTCGTGTTCTTACTTCACAAAAATGCTGGCAAAGGCAACAGTGGGTGCAAACTAAAAATCACGTGCTGAATTCTGGCAAAGGTTGGCATAAAAACACCTCTGAAAGTCACATCCTGTGATGTAAGTCTCAGTATGCTTTATACAAGTCACAAAAACAGCAACAGGAATCTGTGCCATATGTATGCACACATAGTGTGCACTGATACCATAATAAAACCACCATTGAAAATAGTATTTCACATGTGTCTCAGCTTCTTTACACATATAAAACTGTTCAGATATTGTTCTTAGCTTTTTGTTTTATTGTTGAGGTTGATGGCTTGCAAGGCACAGTGCTAAATCCACAACTTTTTTTTTTTTATGCTCCTCAAAAATATGCCATAGTAATTTAATATGCTTTAAAATTTCAGTACTGATGAGGAGTTGCATGCCATTTTTTTAGCCCACCGAACAAAAGGCTTACTGAGTCACACATAGCCTATTCAAACAGAAAACGCAGATGCCTGCTAATTTATCTTCCCACATAAAGTCCGTTTACCAATCCATACAAGAATTGCCCCCATGTCTTTGTAGTACTGCAACCAGAACGGATGCTGTCACTCAGGGGGGACATGTGACCACTAGAGCCACCTCCTTGGGGAGCTCTTTAGCATGCTGTCCTCCACTGCTGTAATTAAAACTAACAAGAGCAGTCTACAAAGGAAAATAACAAAATGCAAGGAGAAACCTGCATATTAGAGCTTGCAGCAAACTGGAGAAAGGAAGTTGAGGAAACATTCCTATACATTCCTGAAACGCAGAGGACAGTCAGATTTCCATGGAGGGTGTCTGTGATAAGAAATATTAATACATAGACAAGATAGATAGACTCATTAGATGAGAAGATTATTCCCAAACCTTTAGTTTAAGAATGCTTTGGTTAGAGAGAAATATTTGTTTCCTAAAAGGAAAGGAGGAGAATGCCAAATATACCCTGTTGCACTGACAGGAATAACTAGAATCAAAAACCAAATATTCCTCTATTTTTGTCAAAAAGTAATGCTAAAGAAGAAATTAGATCCTGTAATTAGGGTTGGGGATTTTTCCCCTCGAGAACAGTTTATTCACCAAATATGCGGTTTGAGGTTGGCCACAGCTACCCATATATTTAGTTTAAATTCAGTGACTAGTCTCAGCCATAAAAAGATTCAGAAATAGCTGATGAAGTCAAGGCTTTTAAGATACACCATTTTAAAAAGCAATATTATGACATTCTGTTTTGGAACATTTTGTTCTGAAATTTACCTAATGAGTTTTTTATTTGTTACAAATACTCAAAATAAAGAGAAATTTTACCTTAGGCATTTTATTCAATACCAATTTTATTTTCTAATAAATAATATTAGGGGAAATATTCTGCTTCTGGTCAACCAGAAATGCATTTTTGTCACTGCTTTTTTTTTTTTTTTTTTTTTTTTTTTTTTTTTTTTTGCAGTTTAGCCACAGACCCAAAACTTGTTTACTTTGGATGTTACTTAAAGGTGTGTGCTTCATATAGGACACAGCCTTTCAGAAACGCCTGACTCCTGAATCTTTTTGAGCAAGTGATAATGACTTCAACTGAGAAAGCAAAGGGTGAGTGCAAGTGTTGAGCATGAGAAGAAAAGCCTCTGCTTTTGTTTACTTGGCTTTAAAAAGCCCTGATTTCACTGTTATAGTGATAAATATGAAGTTTTCCACTGTCTAAACCAAGGACAGGAAGCAGCAATGGAACAAAAAGCTTCTAAAAGCTGCAGTTCTGCTTAGCTAAATCTTCAGTTTCCACCTTATTCTGCAGCACTCCCTTTGGACTTTAGCAGGCTCCTAGTAGTAATGGGATTAATAGCTGTAGTAGTTGTGAAATGATGTTTTATATAGCATATCCTCTAGGGATAGGACCGCTAACTCAGATATCTTTTGTGGACCTAGTACTTTCAGTGTTTCTTCGTCACACTCCTATACATAAAAGCAGATGGATGCATTTATAAAGAGCTCACATGGAGGAAATGGGAGCACTTGAAGAATGACTGACTTATGAGAGGCACTTAAGATCTTGTCTAATTTAAAGAAACTTGTCATAAGCTAGATCCCTGAGAAGTGCTGGGCTCTTATAGCTGTCGTAGAGCCCAGGAGAGTGCTGGGTTTTCAGCACTCTGCTGGACTTGCGTGCATACAGTTGGGCAGCAAAATATATTTATAACACAGGGCACGAGTAAGGCAGCTGAGCACCAGCAACCCTTCAGTTCAGTTTCACATCAGTGCTTTATGCTGATACCCACAGCTTAACAACGGCATGAAAATGTGATAAACCGGTCACAGAAAGGGGAGGAGAGGAGGAGGAGAGGGAAGGAGGTGGCTACAGAAAGATTAGGAGATCTCACGACATGGTTCCTTATGCATGTTGTTTTGGGTATTGCAGCCATCCTGAACCAGCAGTTTAGGGTAACTGGCAGGTAATATGAACCGGGACTTTGCCATCGATGTTGCCTGAGGTATGTGGTGAGAAGTGATGTTTGTGACCACAATGAAACTAGAATTTTACTAGAATTTCACCTCTTCAGCTTTCTCTTCAGCATCTTAAAATAATCCCAGGAAAATGAATGAGCTGAAAATGTGTGTAGCTCCACCATTCCAGAGGCAAATGTCTTTGTTCATTGTTCAGGTTTTCTTTTTCTTTCCTTTTTTTTTTTTCCCCTAATGGGAATCTATGAATGTAGAAAATAGGGGGTACCATGGCACCTTTCCTTCATGGAAAATAGCATTGTTTGATAAGCCTCATTGCTTTGCTAGTGCTAGAAAATTAATTCCTTCTAGCTCACAGATCAGTTAACCTTTGGCTGAACCAGTCTTCTGTCATTTTGGGAGTCCATTTTTCATTTTTTTCAGGCCGGATTCTCCCATCTTTACTTCTGCTATAAAGTGCCTTATATCTCATGCTGTCCCTTCAAAATATACTACTTAATGTGAATAACTGGACCTTCTAGTTGTTATTTTGAAGAAACCGAAGAAACACTGGTTTAGTTGCTAAGCAGTTACTTTCTTGTTCTAAAACAGATCTGGGTGCCGGTGTCTATAGACATACTTGCACTTTAACTAGTGCTACCCAAAATAACTTGATGCCTCTAAGAACACAGCAAAAATGTGCTCTGTGCCCCCAAGAGTTTGCATTTTGAACCGAATATATGATGTCAGAGGCAAATCTGAGTGAACAGACTGGCAAAGGACCGGGCTGCAGTGGTGTAGCGACCTGGTCACTTTTCCTTTTTACCACATACGTTGTGATTCTGCTCGTAGTCAGATGAAACATGCTCCTGCAGGAGGCACTGAAGGGAACAAAAATGCAGGAGAGGAAGAATGGAAGTCAAAGAACGTGGTGAAAACAATGTCAAGATAAAATGATGGTGACATCCACCACTGCGAGAAGAATATGCTGTGAAGTCAGATGAAAGAGTTTGCCTGTTTGAAGTCAGAGGTGTTGACTAAATATACTTAAGATGAGCATGAGATAGAGCAGCAGCAAAATACATGATAAACAGAAAATACCAGCCACCTGGCACTTTAAAACCCTCTATAATTACATTTATTTCACACTAATAATAAAATATGTAGAAATGATCTATATTATTTAGGCTTGTGATGTATCATTTGTGAAAACATGCTATACCCAGAAAGCTCTGCCATCTTCATGTCATTTGAGAAGTAGCTTTTAGCATCGCCACACATCATTGTTTTCAGAGTTCGCATTATTAATACGATCACCCTGTAATAGCTACATCATGAATCACCACAACCTGACTCTCTAGCAATAAAAGTGGTAATCCTGATCTGTCACCATTTCACCAACACCACCAAACACTTGGACATCACACGCCTGGCTGTTGTTAGGAGCAGTCTGGCATGGTCTACATATACATCGTGTCTACGATAATAGAGACAGTTTGAATTAATAAACCTATTATGAGGAGACAACATGAAGGGGGTTGCCATGAACATAAGTATATTGACATTTAATGTTCCACCATCACATTTATTTCCTGTACGTGACCACAAAAGTCAAATAAGTATGAATAGAGTAGGAAAGAAGGCCTACGGGCTGCTGTGCAATAGATCCAGTCTGACACAGAAGCACGTATGCTTTTTACCAGCAAGAGCTAAAGCTAACAGTTACTGAGGATGAGGAAATTTAGCTCCAGTAGTTACTTCCAGAATACCATTGAACAACTTTACAGAAATCTAGATTTCACAACTCTTTTTGGTGAAAAATGTTGAGATACTGAGATTGCAGCGAGAAAGAAAAAGTGGAAATGGAGAAATACAAGGGTTTTTAGAGTCACTAGAGAGGCCCTGAGGCAATAACACATTTTTTTTAATCTGGATCAAGGAAACATGTAAACTTTTTTCTCCCACTGAGAGATGGTATGAGTTCTGGAAAGCCGAGAAAACAAAGAACAGTTACAATTTTTGAGGCTGCACAAAATGAAGATTTTGCTCTCTACCCTGAGGATGGAGCATCTTTTATGTCAGATGATGCTGGTTTATTCAATCCCCAGGCTCAGTCCTCTGTCACTTACAGGATGAAATAGTAGGTCATCCATATCAAGTTCTGAATTTTATTTATTCAGGAGCAGTTAGGTTTTATGATTTAAGGCTCTTAATGGGTGCTAGAAATTTTTGCTGAAGAAAAATGATTGATGAGCTGTAAGGAAATGTATTGCTTTACAGGCAATTTAGGGGTTTTTTTGTGGAGAAGGTTCCAAATTATTAATAAAATAACCTACATGTAAAAATGGGGTTCAAAGTCAAGATATATGATCCCCGGAGGTGTACAAACCTGCATACACTGGCAACTTTGTTCACCAAAAAGAAAGCAAGAAGGTTTTACTTCATGAGCCCCCAAAAGTACCCAGTTCCAAGAGCCATTTTCGGAAGACACACTTTGTCGCTTGTTCAGCTCTGCTGTGAAAAGTAAAAAGAGAGGAAACAAGAAGACAGCGATGAAATGAAAATTAGAAGATGAGGGGCTTTCCCTGACTAATATTATACTCTCTGTTCCTTCCCTCCCCCTCCCCCCCACCCAGCTAAAGCAACTGGCAGGTGCAGTATTACCCTGCAGATGGACCAGGAGTGGCACACATACAGTTATATAAGCCTGGCACACTCCTATTTCCTGCTTTACCTTGTGTGCCAGCTCACCAGGCAGTAGCCAGATTTGAGAGGACATCCCCCAGCAGTTGTTGTACACGGAGAGGAACCAGTCTACTGGCAGTACTCTATTAACTCTTCTCCAGAAACAGACTGTGCACTTAAGCCAGGGCAATAATTCTCATTTTCTCCCACTCTTTCACTGTTACTCTTTGTTTCTCTTTCCTTCCTTGTCATAACAAAAGCGGAGATTGTTTTGGATGGAGTAAGTGGGCATAGGTAATTCTGCAGCTCCTTTTTGCTCCAAGTTTTCACCAATTTCCTACCATTCTTCTAGGTCTCCTATTCCTAAGGTAGATCTTTTTGGGTTGGAGGTAGGGGAGAATAGCAGCTGGAAGGGGAGGAAAGCTGAGCGAGATTCTTGTTACTATTCAAAATGATCATTATATCTTATATGAAAACTACCTATTCACAAAAATGAACCTGTGCTTTCATGAGAAAGACACAAATTTGCTCATAAACTATCCTAAAAATTGAATTTATAGAAGTCTTCTGGCATCTAAAGATGCAACTAATTATTTGGTAAGATTTACAAAATCATCTAAATATAGATTGGGACTTAGAGACAAAGTTTGTGTGGATCATGCAGATTTACAAAATCACCTGCCTCTAGGAACCTAAGCATTTTGTTAAATCTAGTCTAGCATCATTGCAAAAGTGCCTATTCTGTTTGAAAACTTGTCCAGCACTCTTCATAATTTGTCAATCATTTCAGAGGAAAAAATCACTGCCGTGTGAATTTGAAAATAGTGGCAAAATGGTGGACTAGGTTCTTCTAACAAAGGGACTATAAAGCCAGTTTAACCCTCTCCCTGCTTAGTTCTTCATCAAGGGGACCCTCTGAATGGCAGAGAAGCAGTAGACCAGCTGTCAAAGTCTCTCCACTTCCCTCTGGAAGGTGTAACCAAGAACAAAGTGGGGATGCTCACAGCCATCTGAAAGCAAATTCAAGCCTCCCTCATGTGAGACGCGGTCTTTGGAAAGATGAGTTCTCTAGAAAGGGAATGTGTAAGGGACTATCTCACCAATTCAGGCCCCTGGCACTCTCAGAGTAGGAGAGATCCTGCTCAAAAAGACAATCGTCACAATCAAAAGGAAAAAAAAGACAAAAAAAGTTTGAACATAGCAATAAAAAGGAAGAAAACAACAACAAAATTGGGTTCTTTTAAATCCTGACATTTATCACACCATGGGATTTACTTTTACAGCAGTATTTAAAGGATTTCCTACTCTTAGACTTGGGAATACTGCAAATAGCACAGTAAATTTAACTACTATGAGCAGTAAATGTCAAGATTTTAATGGTGCCTACTGTATGCCAGTTGGTTATACAGTCATCCATATGTGTTAACATATAAGGCCTGGTTTTCTCACTTATGACTGTGTAAGCCAGGAGCAAGCGCACTGAATTCAGTGCAGTTACTGTCACATAAAATCTATGTGAAATCAGAACCCACTTCTGTATCTGAAATCTAGTTTGAAAGAAAAACTTTGGCCTAAATCCTGATCTCTTTTATCAGTTATTTCCAGGCAAAATCATCATTGGAATCAAAGGAGTGGGATGGGTCATCAGGGTCTGACTCCTGATTCCATTGCAGGGGCACTAATCATGTGGCCAGAGTTTGGCCAGAACTGTTTCTGCATTTCTCTATCTTGTAGATGAGAAATCATGAGGGCAAAGCTGATGCTTCTGTCAGAGTAAGACTCCACCTCAGATACGCTGTCAGTTGGGGTGTCACACAAAGATTAACTGATAAATGGACTTCTGCTGTACCCAGAGGACTTTTTTCCTATTTAAACTCTTAGCCATATACAACCCAATTAGCATTCTTGTGCCTTAGAGAAGCTCCTTTACTCCCTTTCCCAGTTTCTATCCGCAAAATGGCACAAAGTCAAGGAGTATACCACAACACGTGCACCCAGCCTCTGGGTTGAGGCTGCAGTTGTGTGAAAAAGTGTACTTCTTTTCTGCTCAGTTGACCAAAACCATACTAAATGACTAAATGGAAGGCAAAGATACTTCTTTTAAATCAAATGAAATTTTATCCAAAAATCCTCCGGGGCCAACATCAAACACAAGCCTCTTGCAATCAACCCTTGATTCTTGCAGAGATACCATGCAAAGCCATCAGCCCCTGCCTGTAGCCCTCCTTGGATATCACTCATATATCCTACACCTGGCAAAGACCATAGGCAGCAGTAGTGTCTCAGACCATCAGCCAGCAGCATGAACTCCCTGCAAGGCTTCCTTGAGCCAATTCACTGCTACACATATCCAGCCACACCACACTACAGGTAAAAAAACTGGAAAATGTTTTTAAAGTATCACAGACTCTTAAAGCATGCTGTGGCTTTCTCAAAATTGCATTTTTTTTTCTTTTATGACATTAAGAAATAGATGTGAGATGCAATCCTGAGATTTCATTCTGAATAAAATATTCCAAAGTTGGTATTACTAACCACATTTTCTTAGACATACCCCAGTTCTATTACCCAACAGAGGTTATTTCAGATCCTTCTATTTTCAGTCTACCACACACTAAGTACCCATCATTTTATGACACATAGTTACATGGACTAAGATAATGGTAATTATATCTCATACTTCAAAGCAATTACCCGGTGAGGTGAGGAAGGGCTCCTTCTTCCACATTCCACAATAGAGTATTTGCAGCATGGAGTTATTCACCTTTCTAAGATGCATTAGCTATTGGTCAGAGTCAGAAGCAAGATACCAGATTTAATGGATTAAAGGTCTGATCCATTATCACACATCTTATAATTATCCAGAACCATAAGTCTTTACTGTAATTAATCAGTGAGAGATTAGTGACTATTCCCAGTGGGAAGATACTAAGTCTGAGAAATAAGTGTAGTTTGGTGATGTCCTTAATTAGATATTGACTCATTATCCAGAACATTTTTGGTTTTGGACATGATAGTCACATATAAAAAAAAAATCATATTTGCTTGTAGTCCTTAAAGAATACAGAGTAATTATTCCTAGGGGATTCTGTTTTCAGCTTCTCTGTGTGGAGGGACGAATGTTTGTGGCTGCCCTTGATGCAGTCACAAAACGGAAGGCGCAGTTGTGCAGCAGGGCAGGGTTGTGCCACTCCATGACCCTCAGGGAGCTCCAGCTCAAGGAGAAGGGGATCTCCAGCCCTGTTACGGGCCCTAGGCCAATCATACCCATTACTACATGGGTAGTCAAGGAACCTAAGGGCCTAACAAAATGTGAAGGAGCAGGAAAGAGATGATGAACACAAACAAGGAAAAATTCTTTCCTCGTTTTCTGCTCCTGGCTATCAGTAGCTCACATTGCCATGTGAAGGTGCTGTGGCTTTTGTGCTCCTAATGACCCCGATAACCAGTGGTTGGCCTCTGCAAAGCAACCTGGCCCTCACATTTTAACCCAACAGGCCTGTGAACAGCAGAACTGGGATCCCAGTGAGGCTTACTGGTCACTGAGCAGAGGTGGTTTTCTTCCTTACTATCCTCTCGAATCCTATCCCAATGCACTAGGTTACCTCAGCTTTGGCTTCCCCACGCTCAAGGCATGAGCAAACAGCCTGCCATTTTTACATGTTGTAAAAATAGAGGTGTCCAATCTTTTCCACAAATATCCCCCTTAGTATCAGACTTTTATTTGGGATTTTCATACAAGGCAGCTCAATGGGAAACAGGTTTCCAGAAGATTTCACAGACCCTACGGAGACGGAGCTGGAAGTGCGTCTCGAGCCTCCTCCACTCCTCGTCTCACTCACCAAGGAATGGGCCAACACTGCGGTGAGGTCTGTTAAAGGCTCCCTCAGCTCTTTAGTCGCCTCCTCTCATTCCTGACATTGTATCCCCTTCTATGTGCGGTGCCATCGCACATTTCCTCCAAATAACTTCTCACTCCTCCTTCAGCTCCCTCTTTTGAGAAACCTTCCTTCCTTTTTCTTGGCACCAGTCATCTCCTCTCTCTCTCCCTCCCCTGAGCTGTGAGCTTACTGGAACAGGGAATATTCTCTAAGCACTCTATAAACATGTTTAATAACAATGTTTTTCAACCCTTGATCTTTCCTGGATGAATCCCACTTAATCCTCACTGAGATTTTTATGAATGGCTTTTCCTTACCCTTCGAGGCAACATCTTTCTGCTAATATTTTTATGTCAGCAACTAAGTGGGAGATAGGCTGTGGCTGCTAAAAATAAAGAATAAAAGACAAAAAACCACTAATTATTCAAATCAAAACAAAATCTGGAGAAGTGAGTCATAACTCAAAAGAAAGGGAAGAATGTCTTGCTTTTTATTGAGAAAGGGAAAAAACTACCGAAAATTATATTCTGCTCCTCAGACACTTAGGGGATTATCATCATCTTTAAGTTAACCAAACTAGATCTTACTGCAGCTCACACTTCTCGACTGCAAAGACAAAATGAAAGATGTCACTAAAACCCACACAAGTTGTAAGGCAAAAAAAGAAAAAAAAAAAAAAAAAACAGACGGCTTGAGTTTTACAAATGAAAGAGATGAAATTGCCACAGTACTAAATGAAAGGATTTAATCAAAGCAAAGAACACAAACTACTTTTGACTATGCAAAGCCAATAAGATAGTACAACCAGTAGAAGGCTGTCTGCTTGTACATTGTGCCAGTTACCGAACTATCAAGCACCAAGACAATTTGTAAATAGATATCTCTTGCTTTGGGTTCTTATTTTAAGGAAAACTTCAGTAGAATGCAAACTATAAATACTTCAGAATACATCCTTGATCCAACTACACTGCAGTATTTGGAACTAAGTCTTTTATACATTATTTAGTGTTTTAACTGTGGAAAAATACTTTCATAACATAATAATTCAAATGTTTGAGATAATGCTCACGAGTGAAGTTCACAGATGATGTGAAGAATGGTGTGAGTTATATGAGACTTGCCATATCTTTCTCCTTCTGTAGCTTTCCTTAATACAAATAAACTCTTAGTAATTTACTGATCATTCAGAATAACAGTGCTTTAACATGCATCTGCATGCACACATGTGCATTTTTTGTCATTATCAAAGGACTCAAGTAGGTCTTGGATCAAAAGTTGGTAAAAGTTAATACCAGGTGACTTAGAAATTGAGATATGATTGAAACGTATCATTTGAGTGACATCATAATGTCACTCAAAACAATCTATAATCAAAAATCATTTCCATTTATTAGTCATTTAGAGATTTATAGAAAAAGACAATTTCAGAGAGCTAGTCAGTTCCCTGAGATTAGCCCGTCAAGTGAAATAAGGCAGCAGTTCATAGATTGCCAGAGAGGAAGGTGACCACAGGCTGAACTGACTTAGCACAAAACAGCCATACCCATCAAAGCATCACGTGGACTAGATACTGTTTTGGGGCTATTTATACATGCCATTACTAGAGAGAGACATCTTTTTCATGCTGAATCTTTGTCTGCTGTGCACTCAGTGCTTTAACTGCTATCATTTCAAATGTTTACTCCCTCTCTAATGTATTATCAAATTGCACCAATTTTCGTAATAAAACTTTTGCCCCTGATATAAATAGTTTATTCTTGCAAATAACAAAAAAAAAAAAAAGGAAGAATTAAATGGGGTTTTTTTTAGAGATTACATATACTGTGGAAGCTTGAGGGCATGATCAGTTTTAGGAATATGCTCCCACAACCCGGCTCAGACTTCTTGGGAGTAAGTAGAGGACGTTGATTTCATGCCACCAGTACGTAGTCTGTCTTTAAAACTCATTTGGAGAGTGTTTGCAAATTGGTAGCTTGAATATCAGCAACAAAAGTTTGTCGCATTGCTGTAGAAGAATACCCAGTCCTAATTGCATTCCTGCAATTCCTGCAGCTCCAGTAAGGAAGACAATTCTATAGTGAAGTACCTCTAATGCTCCACAGCACAGGGTCCATTCCTGCTTGCAGGCTGATCAAAGCTAAAGCTTGGATTGACAGTCAAGCTCATCCAAAGAGAAGAACATAGTTTTCAGATGAAAAGGCCAACCACACATTCTCAAAGGAAATTACTTTTAAGGATGTTTTGAAAAGAGGAGAATGAAAAAGAGTGAACACTGTGGACAGATATATAGAAGACAGCTGTATGAGATATATTCTCCTATGCATCAGTAGTACAATCAAACAGTTGTTTTATTAAACTATATTATGAACTCTCTGATCATAATAGCAGCTGCTATTTGCATCCCAGTCGACTGATATGCTCTATTTTCCCTCTTAAGGCACATTTGGGACAGTTTGGGAGGGGGAGAGAAGCTGCAGTGAGAAGATGCATCAGGATTCCATATTTTAAATGATATGTTATCCAAATCCTTAAAATTAACATTTTCTATTATTCTGTAGGTATGTTTCATGTTACAAGCAACTCATACAAGATGGAGTAGCTTCCTGTCTATATTTTGCAATAGATTTACCCAGTAAGGTTTGATTTTCAAAAAAGTGGATGGGAAAGGTATCCATAAGGAAGTGTCCAAGACTGGGGGCCTAGTTTGCTTATTTATACCTATGCAAGTACACCAGATATGGGAGATACTTCTAAGTAGGTACAGACTTGAGGGAGAGGAAGAACTAGCCTGGTAAAAGAAAAAAAGGAGGCCACAGCTCCCATTCACACCTGCCAAGACATATTCACATCTTATTCTTTCATAGAGAAACAGTCATGTTGCAACACAGCTCTCCCACCCAAATCTCAGTTGTATTAAGTCCCTACTGGCCTTTTGCATATGCCCGTTTTTGTACACTTATGTGTCTAGCCACAGAAGACACAGATTCAGGATAATTATTAGTTTGAAAGGGTTTTTAATTTTAGAAGATGCAGTAGCACAAATATTGTCAGGCTCATATTCCAATTTAAATATTAGAATGATGTTTCATTGTCTTTCAGTACAAAAAAATTAGAAGAGATTATGATTTTTTTTAAAATGATCCTACTCTGATATGATATTGCAAAGAGAATAAGGCACTTTCCTTTAAACTGATTTTCAAAGCTATATCTGAGATCTATATCTGCTGTTTATGGATCACAACTAACTTTATAGTCATGTATAAACTGTACTTCTGAGTGCTGTAAGAGGTATCCCCTGTCTCACAATAAAAATATTATGGAACATTATATTTCCATATAGTAATGGCACTCTTATTTTACTAGTAGGAAAGGTATTGTACTAATTTAATTGACTAACATAAAAGTCTCACAAGCAAGATCAATATTTTATTTTCTCAACCATTTTTGTCAAATAAGATTTAATTTCCCATGCAGAGAAGGTGTCTGTATAGCGGTCGGATATCAGATATAAGCGGGGTGCGGTCCTTTCTGTGGAGCCTGGAGCCTTCGATGGCCCATGGGCCCAGGTCCCAAGGGAGCTTCGATGCTACAACACAAGAGTCAGGAAATAGGGGTTTTGTTTGCAACCCTACCTTGTGACCCCCAGTCACATAAATTCTTTGTGTTTTAGTCTGCACTGTGCTATAGACTTTTGACAGCTCTGTCATTTGTGGATGGGATGTAAAGATAGGAAAACATAAGCAAAATGAAAAAAAAAAATAGGACTTAACCTACTGCACAGCTTTTACCTCAGGATATGGATGTATGCTGTAGAAGGGTAAATATTATCCTAATCTTTGATATAAATCTAGAAGGTTTCTGATGTATTTTTACACAGACCCCCCCCCAAGTTAGCCTAAATGCAGCATTGTTTAGAAACAATAAAATTAGAATAGTATGAATCTGCAATTATAATTCTGAACCTCATCACAATAGCCAGATTCATGAACTTTCCCTGAACCTAAACTAAGTGCTGTTTGAGAGAAATTTTCAGCTGCTCTGGGTCAACTGCTGATTTTGTGTGAAAGCTATTGGCAGGTTGGTGGCCTGAGTCAGGTTTCATGTTGAGCTCCTGTGTTTGCTCAAAACCCAAAACTTGCTGAAAATTCAGAGGTTGTAAATTAGAGACAGAACTTCACAAACCTCTAATTAGACTATAATCTGTCCAGAGAACAGATTTATTTACTGCTCTGTTAATCCCTACAGACTCTTCATCTAAAGGAAAGAGAAATATCCTTCCCACCTGTACTCACAGTGGTGACAGAGTTGCATAAAGCAGTAGTCTGCTGCCTGCTCCGGCGGTGGGATCAGGCGCTGCTAGCTACAAGTTTTTCAGCATATTATTATCAGAAGCAAGGGGGAAAAAAATTGAAATTCACCGAAGTCTTTCAAAAGGAAAGTCAGAGATGTAAATATATCTTGTGGGAGAAAGGAGAAAGGGAGAAGTAAAGAGTGAGGTCTGAAGCAAGAAGCATTTCTTGCATCCAGCAGTGCCAGCTCCAGCCCTGCCGAGCCCTGCCCTGCCCCACCGTCAGCCCCCAGCACCGGCACCGGGAGCCTCCAGCCGTAGAGTGCCTGGGCACAGCACTGTAATTCCCACTTTGGCAGAGTGCTGCTGAGTAAACAGAGGAACACATTTGCTCTGCCTAAGCAAATATAGATTTTTTCCCCCACCCTGTAAAGCATAAACCTTTAGAATTTGGTGGCTGCTGGTGCACTCGGTGCAAATTTTCCTGAATTGAACAATTTGACTTAAGCTGCTACTGAGATGTTTAATAACATATAACATGAAGAGTAAGTATGGTTAACTAATACCTAACTCTGTTTTACCTTTTTGTCCTTTGTTTTGCCTTTGACACAGCAGCTTTGCATTTGTTCAGGCCAGGCTGTGCTACCTTTACACTACTGGTGAGTTCAGGACTTGGCTGAGTATGAATAAGGATTCTCAACCCGGCTCTTAAAACTTCTTTAAATCTATCCTCAAACTTGTATTTTCCTATCCCTAGATTTGATAAATAGCATATGTGGTGAGGTGGGAAAGGTGTTCATAATTTCCAGCTGAAGTATTGCCTGGTGAAGTGTCAGCTTGGGTTATATAACTCATATATAAACAGACTTTTTGTGGCTGGTAAGAGAATAATTGGTTCACCTAGTTTATTCCCTGTCTCACACAGCTATATTGGCCTGTTATTTCATTATTCAGTAAAGCTTGCAATGACCACTACATTCCTTACAAATTAATGTTCATAACATTAAGAAAAATCTTGTAGATTAACAAGATAAGGTCAACATTTAAATGCTAAAATCTCCTAAGGAGGATACAAAGTGTTTATCAGACTATTATATTACCTTGACGTTGGCCAAATCTGAGGCTTCAAGCTGATTCTCACAGGAGAAAGGATAATGCGAACTAAGATGTTGGCCTGGGACTCAGGAGAGGAGTTCAGGAGCTGCAAAGCTCCTAACTGAGATACCTCAGCCAGCTGCCTGAAGTGCAGTGGGATGTTTGGGGCTCTTTGTGAGTTAACCACACGATAGTCTCCTTCTGTTTCAGATCTGGCTAAATAAGCTCACATGAGGAACCAATACAGAATAGCTAGTCTGCTAAAAATTCATGAAAATTACCTTACTACACACTAGCCTTTTCAGGCTAGTAGATAAAGCCCTTAGGTTATTGCATAAACATATTACTGCAATAAAATAATAAACCATTGTGATGATTTCCATGGAGCTGAAGACACAAAGAGTGATTTAGACCATTGATGGTACCATTTTTTCAGGAGATACCTGAGCGCCCTAACAGAAAGTAAGGATTCAAGGTATGGTGAGAACACCTGTGGAAGATCTGGAGAGGAGTCAGTGACTGGCAGAGTACGTGGTAGCAGGCCCAGTGTGTGGAACCTCACACTGACCAAATTCCCAGCAGGGCCAGGCATGCATATTCCTTTTTGTCAGCAATGCCTAGCTGCTTCCCGGTAATAGTTTCTCAAGATTAGCACAGCTGAGATAAGGAAATAGTTCTAGTAGATTTAAGGGGCTCTTAGAATATGACGAGCCGAGTCCTACCTGGGTGTCTAACTCGTATCCGACCCATGCCTCCAGCAGCCTCCCATCAGCCACTCCTCCTCGCTGTTCCTGGGGCTCCCTGTGCAGTCTGTAGTGTAAGTCCTTTATTAAACCTACCCTGTTACCCTTGAGGGTCTCTCTCCACTGGTATCCAACCCTCTCTTGCTCACCTTGTGATCACACAAGGGAAGCCAGTAAGCTTCCATTATGGGCTGTTGGGAACTAGGTTTAGCTCAGTTGGTTAGAGTGTGGTGTTGCTAATGCCAAGGTCACGGGTTCAATCCCCATACAGGCTCTGCTGAGGGTCGGACTAGATGATCTCCAGAGGTCTCTCTCAACCTTACCATTCTATGATTCAGTGCATAAGTCATATGATACCATTACTTACTGATTATGTATTTCCTTCTTCTCAGGAGTAAAGGGGATGGAAATGTTAGCATTTAGAGAGCTGGTATTGTCAGATGCAATATATGGTGATGTGGTGAGGCGACTGAAACTGCAGGTACTTCACCATCATTTCTGTTAATTTTCTTAGCATCTCTTGAGCAGAATGCAGAACAAGAGAGAAGCAACTAAGCATATCACTGTGATCCTCAGCATGGGAGGAGTCACTGGTGACTATATGTAGTTCTTCTTCCCAGCTGAAGAAACAGGCACCTGAAAAAAGCAGAATATTTAAGGTAACATGCTGCCTGACAGGTACAATTGAGAATTACTGCCATAAAGCAATCACATACTGATAGTGCAAAGTGAGAGTATGTTTCACAAACAAACAGAACATTTTACCATAAATCCTTCTCCTCCAGCGTGTTCAAGTCTTCTAAATCTCCACATACTTATACATAAGGCTGTCAGGCTGCTCCATACACTCTCGTTCTCCATTCCTATCTTTTCCACAGTGCAAGGGCAAGATCCTTTCCCACATCTGTCAGAGACAGGCTTTTTGCCATTCAGTGGTGGGTTGTCCTCCATCTCATTCTCTATATCTTGGAGTTTTCTCAGGCTACCTGTATCATTCCATTAAAAATTCCTCTCTCCTCTCACTTGTGAAGACCAACTTGGGAACGTGCAGAACATGTTCTGGAGATGAGCACTATTAAACACATGGTTGATATTTGTCTGGTAGCAACTGCAGTATTGGTAGCAGTACTGATTCCATGGGAAGAAGCACATCTATGTAAAGGGCACACCTTTGTGAACACCGTTCTCTGTCAATTCACATCAAATGAGGAGCCAGTCCAAACATCCCTGGAGAATATTTACCTCAGTGAAACAATACCATTGTTGTGCCATATTGTGCAAGAATTGAACTAGAATATACTGGCAAGGACATCTTCTACAAGACCTTTGTAAACACTATTGCTTATGTCCCCTGAACTTAAAACATAGTCAGGCTTCTGATACCACTGTTAAAGAGAGTGCATACAAAAATATCTCCTTCTGATAACTATGAGCTTAAAGCTCATTTCTTGCAAACATCTGTGAGAGCAAAATGAAATTGTGCAAATGTCCACGAAAAAGCAAAGGTAAACAGGAGATGTCTCTGAGGCCAAGCAAATGTGTTTAAAATCTAAAAGTTTCTTGCATCATTTTCTTTGTATTGAACCACATCTATAGTTTGTAATAGCAAATTATTTCCTCCTTCAAGTGTCCAATCAAAAGTTACATGAAGTCCCCCTTTCCCAATTCCCCAACTGCATCATAGAGAGCAATATAATAAAGCCCCATTGACAAAAATATTCCTTGATTGCAAGGATCTTCGATATCCTGAAAATGAGTTTTCACAACACTAGAGGTGCACTTCAGCTCACTTTGCCAGGTGTTTGCATTGCAGTGATAATTTCCAGCACTGTGCTGGCTGCTGAATATGGCCCAAAATTGGATTCACCCCGTATGAGTATTCAGATTGCCTAGAAAAAGCTGGGTGAAGAATAGAACAGACTACCATTGCAAGGAAAAGAGCAGAGCACCCCAAATAGAAGCTGCATCACAACAAGCATGCAGGAGTCATTTTTACAGCTTTATATCAGCAAAAGTTTCTATACTGACAGAAAAGCTCAGGACGAATCTCAGTGTCAGATCTCCTTTCTAAGTTCAATTCCGTATTTTTGTTTGGTTGCTGGGGCAAATTCAGATGCATGTATTGGCACACACCGTGCCTCTTTCCTCTTTCCTAGGTTATATCTATAAATGTTTTTCTTAATCTGAAGCACATGAGTTTGGTAGTAGCCTTCCATCATCTTAGGCAGCTAGTAAGTCCTGGTCCATAGTTCAATGGCCAGCGAAGATTCCTTCTATTCCTAAACAAATGTACAGCCTAAAACATTTGAGTGCTGATGTCTTTCCAAACTTTTCCTCACTTTCCCCGTGTATACAGAAGGACAAAGAAAGAAACAGGTAATAGAGTCTCTTAGCTCACCATGGTATAAAATACAACAGTGTCTGATCCCTCACAAAACCCAGAGCTTCACATGGGCATGTGTGTCATCTGAGACACTGCACCGGAGTGACTGTTCACACCTGCACTGAGTGCAGGTTACCCATCTGCAATGCCAGAAGGCATCACACCCTCTGAAAATGGCTGTCACAGGCAGAAGCTACTCCCACTTCTCTTACTCTGCCTTTCTGTTTAGGAAATTGCTGCCTCAGTTGTCCCTGGCTTTACCAGGCTGATTAGAGGAGATATTGTCCTAAAACTGGAGTAAAGAAGGGAAAATCTGTCCCTGAGTGGTGGTGGTGTTCCCTGAGCATGTTTATCAAATTGCTCTTAGCTGAGGTCACTTCAGAGTACCTCAAGTCAGAGTACCAGAGAAAGAAATCAGTAGGGGATGCCTAAATCAAGACTTTCTGTTGATAACCAATTTATTTAGCAGAAAGCTGTGTTCTTCCTTTCTCCTTTTTTCCCTTTCAGCTGTCAGTTGTCTCTTGCATAATCAAAAATTTCTCCTTGATATACTCTTGACTGTTACTGTGTAGTATTTTTTTCTCCAAGGCTAAAATGTTAAAAAGTAGCTAGTTATTTCAGAACGTCTTCTTCTAGATACTTGATCTGAACCATGAGAGGCCTGACTGTCAGTAGATATGCTCTAAAAAGTTGGTATTTAGCAGCTTTCAAATTGGTCAAACAATGGCTGATGCCAAAAGTACTAGTCATATTTGAAAATGTTGGCCCTTGTACCAGATACAAATAGCAATGAATCAGTTATGAGTTACAAGTCTGATTTTTTTTTCTAAAAAAAAAAAAAAAAAAAAAAAAAAAAGCACTGATGATGCAAAAACAGCTTTGTAATTGACTAGTATATTCTTAAATGGATCTGTTTTCCTCACAGATCTAACGTAATTGCTCTGGGTTTGACAAAGACTTACTCCCCAGTAAAAGAGATGAGACTCAGGCACATCTCAGGCTCATTTGTGCAGGCAGCACAAATTCAGTCTCTGGCTCCCAGGCCCTCAAAGCACAACTGCACGATAGGTACGGGCTTGACTGTACCAGCGTCTGGTGCACTAATCCTGAAAGTGGAAGTGGAGCACAGAAAAAGCAGAGCAGTCTGTCCCAGTAGCGTTGCAGAGAGAAGTTTGAACTTACTGGGCCTGGGGGTTGCTCTCATGGGCACTGGGAGCCCCAGCCCTCTCCTGGCCTTCTCGTGAGGCAGTACCATATGTTTATGTTTCGTCTAGAAGTCCTTCAAAACCTGCAAAAGTAAACAGTGCCCTAATTCATTCATGTCTGTGCTATGGCTCATAATGAATTGGAAGACACGTGAATAAAGAATATCCAGTAGGGACAGAAAATATCTGTGCACACTGTTGTTTTAACTGGATTCTTCACCTGCAGCCATCACACTGCATTGGGACTGCAGGCCTGGCTTAATGCAGCCTGACTGCAGCTGTGTCTGTGCTGGTTTCCTGAAAGAACTTGCAAGTCTAGCACGGTTACTTGTCATCTGCAAGCCGGGAGTTTTATTCACAGTTTGCGAGAAGCCACATTAAATAGCAACATCAGTCTGGAGATCAGCTTCTGCAGCAATGTTCTTATCTTTAAGCCTGTGCAGATGGGTGATTCCCTGTGTGCTTGCTTTAATGGCTGTGCTGCCAAAGACACTAATATTCTAAGACACATCTCTCCAGGGGGCTGTTAATATCAGAGCTAAATGAAATTTGTGTCCAGTTTACCTGGGCCTCACCGGTGCCCTAACAGTAAGATGCACTATTAGAAAGACACCCTTTGCAGGTGCACCTTGCACAAAAGGACTGTCAGAAAAGCTTGAAACACAGTTTGTTTAATCAAGCTCATAAACAGCAACTTCTCCAAACAACTAGAAATATTTATGCTTCCTATTTTCGTGGAGTTCAGAAATCTGTGGCTTTGTTACCAGTGCCGCCTGT
>NC_084664.1:37246822-37329322 GCF_028389875.1 Rhea pennata | reverse complement strand
AATGCAGCTTCTGATGATTTAAACTGTTTTTTTTTAAAGATAAACCAGATTCCCTGGTTAGCACTGTAATCATCTTGTTGTGCTTAGTGTGATTATTTACCTTTTAAAAATAGTAGCCAAATTTTTCAGGTTCTGCAGTCTGTAGCTTCTTGAAATGAAAGAACACTATGCATATCAATTCAAATAAAGACTTCTGGAACAGGCCTTTACATCCATGGTTTCAAAACCCATATAGGAACTCATATTTTGACCTCATATTTAAACCACATATACGTCAAAACTAAATAGGCCTTTCAAGATGTAAATGAGCTTATTTAAGGTTTCATTAGAAAATACTGATGGTATGTCTCTCAGTTTCTTAGCCAAACAGCTGTCTGTGTTGTTATTTGGCCTCTCGCTTTTTGACATTTCTGAGAGGTGTTAGGTATATGCATTTAAGGGCTACAACTGTTGAAGTCGGCCCTGTATTTCCATTTGAAGTGTATGTCTTAATGTGTAGTCTACATTGATTTGAATTTAACCTTAATTGCTCAGTAAAGAAAATAATCCCTTAGTTTTTTTTAATTACTTTGTAATTTAAAATCACATGGATTTTGCTTGTAGAGAAAGAAGGATGTTTATATTTTTCATATATCAACCTTATACATGATTTTTGCATGTGGGTATACTGGTTGCTATGAGTAGATTAAACTTAAATGGACTGAAATTTTTTTAAGCTTCTCCTTTGTTTTAGAGTGTGGCAAGGGTTTCTGTAAAATAGACATCCATGTCCTTCTCTTTTGTGTTAACTACAGCTATTGCCTCTACTCTGATATCTTATGAAATACAGTACTAATAAACACAATTAACATTATTTTAATGGACATTTTTATGTTGCAGTGATCTGTGTAAGCTTTCCTAGTGAAGTACAGTTAGTGCATACGGTATTGCTACATTACTAATTACATTTATTACAATGGCTTTTTGCTCTGTATTTCAGCCATGATTTTGTGCGGTGGACTGTTTCATGGAGGCAAACTGATAAAATACATACTATGAATGCAGCAGATGATATTAGAATAAATAAATGTGAAAGTTGGTTATAGCTGTCTGAAGGCCTCTTAGTTATGAGATACTTTCATATCAATGTTGGTCCCAAGAGTTTTGAGGATTGGTGTGGCAAGTGAATATATGTTCTTAGCAGAGCCTATTCTGTACAGAGCTTTCCTAATCTGTTAATGCAAGCTCTGTCAGGCACTTTGTTTCTTATTTTTTTACCACTGTTGTAATTTTGTTGCTCAAAGGTTGCAATCAAAAATAGGGTCCTGTTGTGGTAGGTACTCTGCAAAGGCAGGTATGTACATACTGTACAATCTAGCGTAGTGCCTGAATACTCACAAAGCAGTGTTTGCAGTATTAGTCTTAGAACTAGAAATAGTAGACCCTATCATTGCAGCACTGCTCTGGGGCTAAGCAGCCATCCTGTGAAGTGGGGCCAGTTAGTGCATGGTAGCTGCACGGATTTGGATCTACTGCTTTTGAGAATGGAGCTTTTGTCTGGCATTGGGTGCTGGTGCAGGATATCTGAGGTTTGTTTCAAAATCTTAGGAAGATGGCTCATCAAGTTACTGCCCTGCAGTTGCTTCTGCATAGGTAGCTGCACTGTTCATGAAGCAGTTACTGAACGTGTGCCAGATACATATTTGAGGTAAATCCAGCACTGATTTGGGGACAGGAGCAGGTGTGTGAAGTAAAAGACTTCACTGAGATCTCTTTTTGGCCCTTTTCTGTTGATTGGCATGGAATGCTCTCCCACTGGCTCCTGCTGGGGTAGAAGGAGAGGAGGAGTGATTTTTTTTTGGCCAATGTGCTCTAGGAGCTGAAGCATTTCTGTTCTTAATGGTAGCAAACTGTACCTGTGGTAGAGTATGATACTAAAGACTGAGACTATAATGGAGAAAAGATTAAAAATAGAAAAGTAATAGGATACTTTCTGTTGCACTTCTGAGATGTAACAAGCTGATCATAGTGAGCAATGAAGGAGGAGGTTAAAGCCAACAAATGTCTTTGTGTTTACCTCATTCCCTGGAATGCCATAACTTAGGGGTTTATAGGAGTAAACTGAGTGTGTCTCTGTAAACCAGGGATAACTCGTCCAATCTACAACTGTGTCTAGAAGGCCCTCCTCTCCTATCCCGTAGGGATGGAAGTACCTGTCTAAATTATACTTGAGATTTACACTTGAGAGAAAGAGAGGTTGAATCTGAACACCTGCTCTTGATGTGGTGTTGATTGATATTCAGGTGTGGTTTTGGACAGGGGAATGGTCAAGTTAGGCTCTAACGAGAGTGTCCTAGGCTTGTTGTCTTTGAAGCTGTTAGAAAAGGAGTTATTTCCTTGTTTGAAGGTTCCACATTATCTATTTGGATTTACGATCGAAGATACCATTGTTTTGGCAAACTGTATTTGTACCATAAATATTATGGCAGAAATTGGTTTATTGAAATTAATTTCTTTGTCTCATGTGCTTTCTTCCACCCCTGATAGCCAGAAATCTTCCTGCTTTTCTCATATTGCCCTGCTTTCCCTTAGGCTTAATTAAACCTTCTGTGTGTGTGTGTTGTTTTACAGGACTGCTAGGCCCAGCTTCTAGCTTTGGACTTCAAGCCAGGTTCCCATGGCCCTTGTCTGCTGTCACAAGCTGACCTCCGAACTTACGTTGTTTCCCACCTTGTGGGCTAGAGCAGGATTAGGAAATGAGGAGAAGTGAGTTATGGAAGTTAGGCAGGCAAAGGAGAGCCTGTTGCTGGCTGTCCTCCTTGTTGCTCAGTCATCAGAAATTCTCTCATGTCTCAAGGAGGTGGTAGGGGGAAGCTGCCTCTTTCCCTGAGTTTTCCAAGGCATCTTTTTATAATATTTCCACATATTTCATTCCCAAGTGAGGCAAAAACTTTGAATTAGTTGCCTGAGAAAGTTAGCCACACAAATGTGTGAAAAAAGTGAGTGCAGTATTTATGAGAATCCACTGCAGAAACGTATGGAAGTGCTCTTGTTTTCACAAGCTTTTGTTGATTTTCTGCTGTCATCTTAGAATAAGACTGTCGTCTGGAGAAAGAAGTCTGCTTTTTGTGTTGTAGTTTTCAGTGCTTCAGCAGTCTGGTTTTCCTGCATCTGTTGGAATACTTGATCACTAAAGCAGCCCTTCAGACATTGACAGCTCCTGTGCTCCGTTTACTGTATGTTAAATGCAACAAGTCAGACACAGCGTCCAAAATGTCCTCATTGTATGTGTGGTATAGAGCCGATTTTATTTGAGTGCAGTAGCTACTGGAGTTGGGGTTGGGGTATCTGGCAGTTTAGCTTGCCAAATGTACAGAAATCTCATCGTTTACTACCAAAAGCAGTAAGGTGGTAGGTGACTGCTAAAACTGTACTCTACTGTTCAAAGTTACAGACCTGTCAACTCTACTACAGATCAGTACAAACATGAAACTCAATGACAGGAAAAAGCATAACTCTTTCTTCAAAATAAGTTTGTTGAATAACCATCTAAAAGAAATAATGCAGGAGATTATAAATTGTAAAGATTTTAGTCTCACATCGCTCACATACTTGTTCAATGACAAACATATTCTCCATAAGTGACACTTGAGGATAGTGGGCAAATTATTTTGGTCTAGATTTATCTCTCTTAATGTATATAACGTCTGTAGAGCATGTCAGGAAGAGCATGCAAGCTAAAACAGTATCTTTGTACAATGTACAATTGTACAATTGTATGTACAATTATGCCTGCTGCTACACTATGCAGGTTAAAAGATGAGATCAGTTTCTGTTTGCAGCAGCTGTGGTGGCCCTAAGCATGTATCACTTAGGTGAGATAGACAGGTGACAACCACATTGCTGCAAAACATGTTTTGCCAAAGAATTTTCCTTTTGAAATGGTGAATTCAAGGCACATGCATTAAAAAACAAACAAACAAACAAACAAACAAACAAACAAAAAAAAAACCCTGCCACCATAACCTTTATGATGAGAGAATAAGAGAATATAAGAGAATATACCTGATTGTTATGGAAAATCATGCAGTTTAGTCTGTGGCTTGTGTATTTTTGCTTTGATATATTAGTTCTTCTTGTCATCTGTGACACTTGCTGGTGAGACACATTATTTGTAGTAGCGTGATTTGTAGTAAACTTAACTAGCGAATTCAGTCATAAGCTTTGAAAAACATTAGTGTTGCTTGTTGCTTATCAAATAAGCAAATGTGAACGCTGCTTTTCCTTTTCTAGCATTTCTTCTTCCTACTCTATCACTGAGGCAACTGCTCACTCCAATATCAAATAAACGGTCCCCTGTTAGAACAACTGACATCTGGAAGACTCTTCACAGTACTTCACATAGCAATGTTCTGACTCAGCCATTAGTCGTCAGAGCTCAAATCGGGGTCATCTCAAGAAATCTGTAATGCCTTTTACTTCTAGCAAGAGCTGGCCTGAAAATCTGCTTAATGTTGTCATTCAAAATTTACATGGTTTCATTAGGCTTATTAAAAGCAATGAAAAATGCAGCAGTATGTAACACTGATAAAGCCCTTTCACCTTGCTATTTCAAATCACGTTTATGGACAATGAATTTAGCTTTCCCGTAGCCCTGGGCAGAGGTATTATCTCCATTTTATGGACAAGAAAACTGAGTTAGATTCAATGACTTGTCCAAGGTCATACATAAGAGTGATTGTATTGGGGGAAAAAAGTGTCCAGACTTCTGTGTTAATTTCATGATAATTTTTTTTGAATAAACTCACTATCTTATGGAAAAATAAGGCCTCTGAGTCTATGTCTTTCTTTCGGATTTCTTTAATAACCTGCAGGATGAATTTTGCAAAAATTAATCAGTATTTTCCTCAGCAGCATGATTCTCACGACTGAGAATATTAAGAACAATTCATATCCTTTTTTTGTAGACTTTGGTTCACTGCTTTCTACAAAAACTTTGTTGTAGTCCACTTCGTCTCTGTTGTTCACTGCTTTTGTGACATAAAGCTACTCTCATTATTTAGCCTTCTTACATTTGCATATGTACAAGAGGGAACAGCTGCTTTCTGCAGGGATTTTGTGTACTCATTCATATTCCCACAGTGGTGGCCTTGTTCAGAAGCACACTGCTACCCTGTGGAAAAGCAGAAGAATACATGGACAATGTAGAAATCAGTCTGTTACTAGGCATTTAAAAGTATAGTAAAGGAAAAACACAACAACAGAACTGCTTTTTAAAATCTGAACTAAATATCATCTAATGAGGATGCATAAAAGTCTTTTACTCTTGGAGCTGCAGTAAAGTTGTTGAAAAAAATTCTGTTTAAAAGTAGTTTTGTAGTTCTACAATTTTTGAAAAAAAATCTAAATATTATTAGTAGGTGTGCTTTGTACAAAAAAAAGGTTAGCACTTAATTTGAAGGCAATTTTGTCATAGATAACAAATAGCCATTCCCACATCTGCAGACAGAAAATTATATGCCTCATGTTTGATATAAGCTTGAGGTTTCCAAGTGTGATCCAGAAAATAGTTCCTGAAGATTTGTGACAAGCTGGCCAGTCATGAGTCTGATGCTGTCTTTTTTTCTATAGCGTTCTTATTGTAAATCTATTAATGTCTCAGCATATGCTTTAAAATTATTTAAAAATACAGGAAAATTAAATGGTGAATAGATTTGTTCTCCCCATGAACTGAAAGACCTCCCTAGATCCCCCTAGCTTTCGATTAGAGATAGAGAGAACTAAAAGTCTAGCTAGACATAGGAAAACACAATGAAGAACTTTGTAGGAATGAAGCATCTTAATGAGTTTTAAAAACTTTGCTTTTCAGTTCTTTAGAAAAAGTAAATGGATTCACTTTGCATTTGTCTTTTAAATTCTGAAGCATCTTAAAGTTACTTTGTGGAAGCACTTGGCATCCAAGTGTATGAAATTTTATCCCAAAGCATTAAAATCCACATATACGTGAGGTTGTGAGAACCTGTGCAATTAGGATGAAAAGTGTTTTGCTTGTAAGAGTCACAGCTGGACCAACCTTTCAAAATAACTTATTATATGAGAAATATGATTCTGAAGCATTTGCTTCCTTGCTATTTCTTTCCTGCTATTTGCCAAACTCTACTGTTGGACTTCTTGTTTTAGTAGTAGGAAAGTATTGAAATATTCTTCAGAGGGAGGAAAGAACTTACAGAATTATTAATAATCTGCTTATAGATGTCTGGAGGCAAAAAGAGGAAAAAAAAAAAAAAAAAAAAAAAAAAGAAGGGGAAGGTCATAGTCTGACCTGCAGACCTTGGCAGTGTCCTTTAAACAAGCATTAATCATATGTAGTGCATCAAATCATCATGTGCAAGATAACATTAGTGACCTCTCCAACTGGGAATAACAAACGGGCCCTTAGTTTTCCTTTCTCTACATGACAGTAGTGTTGACAACTGCCATGTATATTTTTTGCCCTGTACTTAATCAGTTCTGATTCTTCTCCATGCAGAATTTTTCTTGAAGTACCTCTTTTTCACTCTTCATGATAGGAACCTGTATATAGAACATGGAATGGGTTACTCATCATGTATACATATTTGTTTCTGTTGGATGTGTGAGAGCCAAATAGTTCATTCTTCTTGTATGCTGATGAAATGACAAACTGAACAAGGGAAATTGGATTATGCTGACTGCTTAGAATATTTAAAATGCATAAAGCTGAGCTTCAAAATGTCAATAAAAGTACATCATGGAGCAGCATTCTTGAGGAAAATACTGTTCAAAACTTTGGGGGAAATGTCTCTAATGAGATGTAAGACATAAAATAATTAATGCATCTTCTATACTACCTCTCTAAAGCTTTTTTTTTTTTTTTTTTTTAATCCTAAAAGAGGAATTAACTAGTTGTAACTGGAATTCTAATGTGCTCAGAGCTGTTTTTATATACAGCCAGAGAATCAGAGTAAATATTTTAAAGCTAAACTGAAGACTTAATTGCCTGTCAGGTGCTGAAAAGGTCTTGTTAAACTAACGATAACCCTACAACGTCTTAGTCTTTATTCTATAATGGCCAGAGTTCCAGCTAAGGAGTATTGGAGGAGTCCACAAGATCAATTTGTGTTAAAGAGTTAACAGGCACCTAAGGCAATATTTCACGACTGTTGCTGCCTTCTCAGAAATTGCCTCAGGCTTTCAACATTCTGGCCTGTCAGTCTTGCTGTTGCTTCTCCACCTGCAGTCTGATAGCTCCAGCTGTTTTCCTTTTTCTCCCATTTTTGCAGCCTGGCCTGAAGCACAAGCAATGCTAGCAGCTGCTTGGCTGAGCCTTGCAGAGACTTGCAACTCATTGGCTGTCCTGATGCTCATCGAGCCCTTCCTCATGGATTTGGAGGCAGAAATAATGTGCATCCTATTGGCACCCTGGGGTGCTGCAAATCATACGTCTGGCCTTGCTCTGTCTTTCACTGGAGGTGCCAACTGTTAATTTGGCTCCCCAAACGTTTTCTTGACCAAATTTCAGGCTGTTCCACTGAATGGCCGTGGGACAGAGTTCATGGATCTCTAACATGTTTTAAGATTTTGCTGCTGCAGCAGCTGGCTTTCTCTGTGGTATTTGTTTACTTGTTTGTTCTTTTTGGCACTCTTCTGTCATTTAGCAGCCTTCTGCTTGTTGTTAAAACTGAATGGTTCGTAAGATGGTGCTTAAGAGTAGAGAAGAGTAAGGGGTATCAGATTAAATGTCAGAAGACTGAGGACTCTAAAACACTAAATAAGTTTAAAAGAAAAGAAAAAAAAAGTTGTCATAATTTGTGGCTAAATGTCTCTGTGGGTGTTAGCTATGTAGCTGTGCCTGTGGAAATTTTCAGGAAAGCCTGAAAGAATGCCTCTGAGTGGCAGCTTCACTCTCCTTCCACCAGTCAGTCAAGCCTAAGTACAGTTGGGCTTTTCCAACAGCAGTCAGCTAGTACAACTGTCAATAGGATAAAGTACAACACCCTTACTTGATCTTAAAGGCAATGTCAAAGATGTTAATCATGATCATATCAGTTGTAATAGGTATCTTTGTCATGCTTACTCTTTCCACTTGAGGTGTATTGCAAATTGGCAATGATTAGAAACTCTCTTCATAAACCAGTTGAATGGTGAAGCAACATTTGAGCTGTAACAGTACTGTTGTGCTGAAGTGCCCTGTAAGTATTTTTAACCAAAATTTTCAAGGCTGCATTGAATTCCTTGTAACAGAAAAATTTTCTCTATATTTTATGCAATAGGTTCTAGCTTTACTTGATGAGCTTCAATTTATGAACATCTGAATAAGAGAAGAAATATTAATCATTTTGAACCACTATGCAATTTATAATCCTTTACATGTCTACAAAATGCCTTTTATTGTAATAGGGTTAAATCATTTTTGTTAAAGTTGCTTTTAACCAATGAAATTCAGGTTTCATCTCTTCTCGATAACTCCATTCGAGTGAAGATCTAGAGTTTCTTATTTCAAAAAAAATTACTTCTGCTCTGATTTTGAGTTTCTAATTGGCTAAAACTCCTCCAGAACTTGTAGAGAAAACGTTTTATGTGCTGCAGTGATTCACTTGGAGATGCAGGATCATGTACTGTGTTGATAATACTATGAGATGTTTTCTTCCTTACATCTTCTGTTGCTCTAGTTGACTTTAAAAGGACATCCTACGTAGCACAGACATGAGGTTCAGTATTTGCCTCTGAATCTGCTGCCACACAGGTGACGCACGTAGTGAATCAAGTCACTGGTTTTAGAAGACTCATGTCTTCTTAAGGGGGAAGGAAAGGTTAGAAGACTGGTGTATCTTTTTTTCCTGATATGTGCTGACTTGTTTTGTGCTGTAGCTCACCTCTGTCACCCTTTAAATGGTATTGTTCAGCAGTGACACCTTTGTCTTTTGTAACTAAATGATTGTTCAACATTTGTAGCATGCCTTCAGTGATGTGTTTTGACTTTTAAGATTGACTTAGTAGTGAAACAGAATATAAAGCCCTCTTTTGCTCTCTGCTTTAATGACTTTAAATGTTGAAGTTCTTCATTGCCTCTTTAAGTTACTGCCCCAAATATAATTCTTTCTATGGATCTATTTCAAGTTATAAATCAAACAGATCACATTTTTGATGTGTGCAACGACTGTACTTGGTAATTAAGCCTGTGTTGCTTGCTCTGCCAGTTGTGTTTAAGTGCACCCCTGAATCTAATTACATCTGTAAAGCCAGTTGGATAGATTAGGTGTTGCAGACGAGTAATTAATATTTTAGCCAAAGCAGCATGTTTCAGTTTTCTGTTCTGAACACTAGTTTCTCTGACTTCTTTCTTAATGTTTCTTTGGCTTTTTCCATTTTACAGAAAAATAAAATCCTGGATTTTGCCATGCTATCTTTCTTTGGATCAAGAAATTCCTGTTAGGAAAAGTTAGAAATTAGACAGTTACGCTATTCTAACACTGAGACATTAATTTTGTACGGATTTTGAAGTTATATTCTATGCAGATTATAGAGAATCACCTTCTCTGAAATGTTACCACCAAACATAAGAACTATGACATAATTAATTGTGCAAATTAACTTTTTAGGGATTTCTACTTTATTTTTCCTGAAACACGAGTTCTTAGATTTGTACATATAAAAATACTTTCAGATTTCCTCCTTTTAAATTGTTTTAGTTGCATAATATAACTTTCACTGAGGTATATAATGGCAAATTAAGCATAAATGGCTTCATAGATCTGAAAGCTTTCGTAGAAACTTACTTGTGTTTACTGAAATGGCCATCTCACTCTTTCA
The DNA here is from genome assembly GCF_028389875.1 of Rhea pennata. Classification (NCBI taxonomy): domain Eukaryota; kingdom Metazoa; phylum Chordata; class Aves; order Rheiformes; family Rheidae; genus Rhea; species Rhea pennata. The sequence goes on along the minus strand of NC_084664.1, from coordinate 37,319,512 downwards.
CTTCACAGTATGCTACAACTTTTCTAATTTTTCTCTTTCTGTGGAAATTTTTTGCTCTAAAAATTCTAATAATAATATTTAACTTCATGAAGCAGAAAGCTCGGCGACTACTTTTGAAGGCTACAAAAGATGACAGTAGAGGCTGTCTCTAAGAAATAATTAATTGAAACTGTGGTAACATGTGTGATGAGATCTCTGAGACTATTTGTAAACTTTTGACTTCTAAATGTTGCCTTCAGGCTTGGTAAGAAAAGCTCAGTGTTTGTAAAGATTATCCTGACAGCAATATGCTGGGTCAGTTGTCAAGACATGTTTAGCATGGGGGGATGTATTAATCTGCTATAACTACCACTGTAAGTGGCTGGAATAAATAGAGGGCTCAAGCAGATGAAGAGGGATTAACTGTGTAAATTGAGCAAACTCTTCAATCACTAAACCAGTGATTTTACAAAGGATTAGTCTGCTTTTACAAATATTGATTACTGATTTGTTACTTAGGATGAAGATGACATAACTTGTGCAGTTGCTATGGAGTATGCGATGTGAAGTGTACATCATTCATATTAATAGGATTGTCATAGGCATTATGGAAATGGACAGATTTATTATAGCAGCGCCGTCAGCATTGCCATAGTTAACGTTATGTCAGCATTTCCATTAAAAGTCCTGTTTTCTTGTGTTCATAGATCAACTTTAAAATTTGCTCAGTTGAAATTTGGCAATACCAGTTTATAGCTCTGATGATATTTTTATGCACTTCTAAAGGGAATTGAATCAACAACTTTTAAACTGGAAGGAAATGCTGTCCATATTTTTTTTTAAAAAAATGATTGTGGGTTTGAATTTTGTTTTTAGTGCAGCTTTTGTGTGATGCTATGAATGTTCTGTAGCTTCATTAAGCTACGTTTATAGAGGACTGTATGTGTGTTAACCAGCTGATATAAGCTGAAAAAATAGAGGAATTTCTCGATACATGATCTGTTTGGTCTTTATAGCCACAGGCTTGTCTGGATTTTTTAATGTTAATAGTTATCTGATAAAGATAATACTTTTCTTACAGACCTTGTCCCACCTGTAACCACAGAGCACCGTCCTATTACTAAACTACTGTTTAAGATTTGACAGTGTTACAGTCACTGTGAATTTTGTCTTTTTAATTCTAAATATAGGTGTATGTGTAGGCCTAAGGAAAACTGCAAATGGTGTGAAAATTAACGAGTGGGGAGTAAAAGGCTGAAAATAAAGGAAACATTCATTGAGTTCAGAAAAACCCCACTAACGTTTATTTAGCAATTTTCTTATTTTAAAAATTCAAGTTGTAAAAAAACTCATGTTTCACTCAATATGTCTTCCTTCTAGTCTTAAACAGACGCGGCACAAGACAACTCAATCATGACTATTGTCTCAGTTCTTTTTTCCCCAAATTGTGACCCCAGTGCAGAATACTTGTGATTTATGAATTTTCAGTACTTTAACACTTTGGGATTTCCTGTTATAGATGCAGAATATATGGAAACCCATATGCTTATATGGGTAAGCAAAGATGACATGACATCAAGCAAGTCACATCTATTTTTCCAGTGAAGAAAATAGATACTCTATAAGTGACCCTCTTTCACTTTTGAATTTCAATCCTATAGACGGCATCTGAAGAAGATTTTAATGTGGACATTGTCTTAAGAGATTCAGATGTTGTCAGGAGAATTTTTCTTTTTTTAAAAAAGTTGTTAATTGAATAATAATAATAAAAAGTTCAAGTATTCCTACCTAGTGCTAAAAACAGTGAGAGCTAGAGTCATCTGAGAAGGATGGTAGTCACATGTGTGAAAAAGCAGGTTTATGCTGTAGCCTAGTATCGCTCTGAAAGGCCTCTTAAAAATTAAAGAGGATGCTTCAATTGACTAGTTGTAACAAACTGGGGCCTAGTGGGAGAATTGGTGCAGTTGGTCTGATCTGTTCTCTGCTGTTCTGCAAAGGCAGTAGCTGGGATCTGCCAGAGCTTCTCTTGTTTGCAAGTTTAAGTGTATGGTATCTCCTGGAGACTTCAGATGGAGTAAGAGTATTACTGTAATCATTCAGAAGAGCTGTAGTGGTGTTGGAAGATGGTTCTTCCCATCGTTCTCACTACTCAGAGGTCAATTAACAGGCCACTGAAATCTACATCTGGAAAGCTTTCAAGAAAAGCAAGAGTACTCCCTTGGCTTCTTGCAGTGTTTCCCTTGCTCTTTTGAGCTTGGTCATGTCTAATCAGAGCCAACAGAAAAATTTTGTTATCTCTATGATAGCAATGATAGTCTACTGAGAGGCGGTTTGAAAATAGCTATGAGTGTGTTCCATCCGTAAAACTGTCGGATCTTCATTACCTCTTTCAGAACACTTAGAAATACGGCACAGTATTGGTCACTGTAGATTTTCTTTTACCTTTGGTTTTTCTCAAGGTCTTGCTCAAAAAAAAAAAAAAAGTATAACTTTCCTGTATTATATTCCTCTGTAATTTTTTGTAAATGCAGTGTCATTGCTATGGGAGACTGTAATTCTACCAGAATTTTGTAGTTCTCCATACTGAGAGGTATTTGATAAGTATTTTGTGTGATGCAGTGAGAAGACTTGAGAGGCTCACATGATAATTTTCTTTAGTTTTTATTTCAAAAAGTCTAGTCTGTACATGTAGAATGTGCTGTAAAGTTGTACCTCCATCTGAATCCAAATTAGCTTTCAAATGCAAAGGAGCTGTTAGTGTGTATTTCACTGATCACTGCGCATAACTTTTTACTTAAATTATCACTAGCAGATGAAATGTATCAAAAATGAGGCAATGAGGCAGCACATTCTAACAATTCTGTGTTTGCAGGAATACACAAAGTGTGGGAAACGAAAACTGGAGCTTCCCTGTGCCTCTGTCCTTGGTGAAATGTGCAAGTGCCACTCTTAAAAATTTAGTTCTGTTTTTAGCTGATTGTAGGAATCTTGATCTGTTTCTTTATACTGCTGAAAGATTTTCAGCTGCAAGCAGTAATGTTAAAACTTTTTTTTTTTTTTTTAATGATGGGGGATATGAGATGTTGGAATGTTTAAAATGCTTGCAGTGTATACCCATGTTTCCTTTCAGGAGCTTAGCAGGCCAAACCTTTGGCCTGGAGTCAGAACAGTGGGAAGTTTGCAGCCTATAGAACTAATCTGAGAGGGCTGCCACTTGGCATAATCGAGTTATATAAATTGTACGATGTTTTGTATATGTTGTTTCTTTTTCCTCTGGTGCTCTGTGGTAGCCTCAGAAGTTCCTCGTTTCCCTGGATTTACTATGGTACTGCCTGTGGTACTGCCAATCTATTACGCTTCTGATGAGAGCATTAGTTAAAATGTTTCCCCACCTGAGTATCCCCATCACAAATTGATGTTCACATATGGTGATTCTCTTGTTGAGCTAGATTTGGCACTTTTCAAACTGTACTTTTTTTTTTTTTTTTTTTTTTTTTTTTTTTTTAAGGGAGTTTACTAGCTTCTGGAGCTAGTAACTGATCAATTTAGGGAAGCAAGTATAAGCAATGTAGCATATGTTGGAGAGAGTATAGGGCAAAATAATTTGGGAAATGGTGAATTAACAGGAAGGAAAATTCTGTGCTTTCTGTTTAATTGATGTGTGATTTGTGAGAAATCTAGCTTGCAGAGTGTTATTAAAAATTTGGATAAGAGTAGACTTCACTTAATTTAAGCTTTCATATATCTGTCAATATGTTGTTGAGTAATAAGTATTTAGATTGCTAGGATGCTGGAACTAAAATAACATCTACTACTAATTTTATAATATCATTTGAATACAGAAGTGACATTTGGTAGATTTTCTGCCAGAACATATTAAATCTTTCTCATATTGAGTTACATATTGGTTGTTGTAGTGTCTGTTTAGGCTCATTTACTAAAGAAAATGCACCAATCATTCAAAAAGGAAATTTTAGTCTTTTAAAACTACTAATTGATAAAGTTATAACAAACCCAGAAAAGTAATAGAAAATGTCTTGTTACGGTTTCCTTAGCTTTTATTTTCTTAAAATATGTGTTTATCTCCCAGGAATTTTTATGCTTACCAGGTGTTTATTTAAAAATAGTAGTAAACTTCATTGTAAAATTGGATTGTAGTATTACATTTTTCAAGTGTTTTAGACATTAAGCTGAAAATTGTTTTTACCTGGACGTACTAAATGCTAAACTTTTAACTTGCTGCTTGATAATCGTATGGGACTTTCTTCCTATTAGTCATCTGGGAATACAGGAATCATAATGTGGTTAAAGATGCTATCCACATGCATTTTGCCATAAGGCTGGTCATGCTCCAGCTGTGGACTCTTTATTCCTGACCTTTTAATTTTCTCTGTTGAGCTAACAGCACCTTCTGTGGTTCAAATACTGGGTAGATATTCTGAATCTTTACTTAGGGTTCCTAATCAAAGTTGGATATGTGTGCTTGTCTGTGAGATGATGCTGGGGAGTTTTAGCTTGTCTACATCATGTCATGAGAATTTCCAGTACGTCTAATTGATCCATGATGGTCTACTTTGACTTGCTTGTAGCTGCAATGCAGAGGCATTGCTTTGATGTGTGTGTTTTCTTGCATATTTGATCTCTCCCAACAAAGTAGGAAGCTAAGCTTCCTGTTACGTAGGCAAAACTTGAATTGTCAGTCCCTACGACTGGTGCACGTTTCTGTTAGCTGCAGCGTGGGCCTCTGGGTGATTGAAACCTTTCTGTCTCTCTCTAGAATGACTGATTACACTTTAATGATCCTTGGAGGAATTTAAGCAAATTCTAGCTTTCTGTGCCTTGTGTTACAGTGATGGGAGCAGTAGGCCTTGTACAAGAGACCTTTTCTTTATTGCTGTATCTTCTTCCTCTCTTCTTGCTTTGGAATCTCTGGGAAGCAGCAGAGGCAGGAAGGCTGCTCCTGTGGAGCATGCTATGGCCCATTTCATCACCCCGAGGGATGGTGGCTGTTCACAGAGGAAAACATTGCTTTTTCATCTTACTTTTTATTTTTATTATTATTTTTTTTGCCATGTGCTGCAGGTGTCACTTGTGAAATTTTAACAGTTAATTATCTATGTGAAAGTCATACCTAGATCAAGGAGAGAAAGCCCTTAATCCCTTTACACGTTAAGGTGCTATCTAAAATGTAACAGTGGGCATTTGAGAGCCAGTTTGAAAGTCACACAAGCATATGCAAGTCCAAGAGAATAGTGGTTTATTAAAAACAAAACCAAAAAATCTTGTAAGTTTGAAGTTAAATTCAGACAAGCGCATGATCTACAATAATGCTGCTAGGCTGTAGACCCTGGTGAATACAGTCTGACTGGCTGACTCCAGTAAATTATAAAAAGTATTTGTCAAATAAAATATGTTACAACTACTAAAGAAGCTTTGCCCCCAAAACAGATGAGGATTGAGAAGTCAAAGATGTGAGGTTTTTTGATTTAAAATGTCTAAATGCATGGTTATTTAATTAGAGGATGTATGAAAATGAAAGTTTTTCAAGTGTGTGGAATGCTTAAAAGAATTAAATATTTCTGTAAATAATGTATAGCAGAGGTTTTTAGGCTGCCTGTTTCACTGCCTTCTCTTGAATTTACAGGAAGGAAGGGAGGAGAAATCCTCATCCTTCTCCCTTTACAAAGGAGGAGTTGAGAAGAAACAGCATTTAGGCCTCTGAGGGTGTAGTATTAATGTTTATAACTAAAACTTAAGATCCAAAATTAGAAAGAACTAAATGGCTAGAAACAGATGACACTGCTTTAAGTATTCTTAGATAAAATACACTGCTGGCTCTTTTGCCTTTATTAAGGCAAATTGTGCTGAGGAAATTATGAGTATGAACTATTAGAAAATGCAATGGTGAATGCTGGGCCTGGCTGCACAACAAAATTTCATGAACTAGACAATCGCTGGAACATGCACTTTAAAAACCAAAATGATAACTTTTCTGAATAATTGTTTCAAAACCTAAACATTTTCCATTATATTTGTTAACCTAAATGAAGTGTCTTTTAAGATTTGTCTTTTGATTCTTGCATGTTAAATTAATTTACAGCTATTAGGCTTTTACATCTGCAATGTATTGAAGTAATCCTTGTGGAGGTGCTTTAAGATAGTAAAGGAAGCTAATGAGATTTTATGTGATCTTTCTAGTGATCACTTTTCCTTAATCAGCACTCTTGGAAAGGGCATTTTTTTAAAATCAATAAAGATTAATCTTCTGTTTAAAAAAATGTAGAAAAAAGGTATGCATTTGTAAGTAAAACACTTCTTTTTAAACCTAGATGCATAGTAGTTGTGCAACAGATGTGACCTCACTGTATTGGTATGTACAAATTCAAAGATAATTGAATCCCTCTGTAGTTGCTATTAAAAATAGATAAATGCTGTATTTCCAGATCACAGTGAAATGGAGAACTATGAAGAATTTGGGGAAAAGTGTGTGAGAAAGGGGATGAGAGGGAAGAAAAGAGGAAGAGAAAAACAGTGCTTGTGTTGCTTGAACATTAAGACCTCGTTGTTGAGACTTTAACACAAACTTTATCAGAAGATCTTTGCCAATTTAGAATCTCAGCCTGAGAGAAATTGTAAAAGTCCTTAGCCTGAGGGGGGGAAAAACATGTATTTCTGCATTTTAACAGATATTATTTCACTATTTATAGGAGCAGCTCTTTGTTTTTAGAGAAACATCTAATTTTGTAGATACTACTCCATATGCTTTTGTACTGCTAGCAGTTTTCCTCTCTGTTTTCTGGATGATACCAAATGCATTCCTCTTTTAGTATCAATAATTTGAACAGGAGCAGATTTCAGTTTCTCTTTCTGTGCAGTAAAAGGGAAACCGAAGAAATTAGTTTCAAAAATAATGATTGTATATTTTTTTAAAAATAAGGGAAGATGCAGAAATAGAAATTACTGTTTCTTTCTCCATATAATAAAATGAATGTATTTTGGCTTTACCTTTTTCCTTTTCTGGAAAACAGCCCTTTACAGGGCTGAAAGATGGTGAATGATTCTTATTTGAGTAAGTCTTTACCATCATAATAGTTAGAGCTGTGGTGCTCTGCTAGAAAGGCAAGCTGTAATCAACTACTTAGCTGTTACTGAATTACACTTATCTCCACTTCGCCTGTTTAACTTCCCATAAGCATGCTAAGCACCTCTTTAGAATGCATTGACCTCTTAATTATTACTTGCTTTATGTATCCCTTAGCCCACATTGAAGAAATAAAGAATATTCCTATTGGTATACAGTATAGGATGATACAACCTGGTTTTGTGTTATATATTGAGTGTTCTCCAAAAATCAAAGTTTTGTGAGTGATGATTAAATTTCCTGTGTTTTATCATAAAGTTACGCTGATGAAACTGATTTTAAATAATAGGTCCAATTCAGTATTTTAGTAGGGTGCAAAATTGTATTACTCAAGTTTTTAGCTCTCTGATTACCAAGGTGAAAAAATTCTGGACATGCGATAAGCAGTAGAGTAGTCTTAAATTACAAGAAGTCACAATGGATTTGTGGGTTTTTTGCAGCGGAACCTGTGTGTTAATACACCTACAATAATGCATTCCCAATTTTCTGATGTCAGAGCATGGTTGGTATAAAAGCTGGCTTTATGCTTGAGTGAAAGCATTCCACTTTCTTTTCACTAGAGGAATTTTTAACCTGGCAGCAGTAGCATTATAATAACTGCCAGCTGCTCACTTGGCACAAAAGGGCCTAGAACCAAGAGGGAGAACCTGGTGCATTATATAGGTAATTTACTTTTTCTTTAAAACTTGAACGTTTAGGCCTCATAAATATCTTGATCTGGTATTTGGCCTTTGTACACATCAATCTGGGAGTATGCATGTGGAACATAGCTCACAGATTTTAATTTGGAGTACATTAAAGTAATTTTCAACAAGATCAGAAGAGAAATTATTCTGGGAGATTCATCTGTGAGTGGGTGGTCAAGAAATAAGGAAAGCCTTTAACGTTAAGCAGATGGACCTCCCTCATTTAAGCTATATTTTGGAAGATGCAAGTTAATCATTAGCCTGAATATTGGGTAGTATTGGCGTGATTTTCATGTCAAAAGAGTAAGGATGAATGTCCAAGATATTTGTGATGCAGAAACTCAAGAACGGAAAAGATATTTTCCTGTATCCTCAGCTCCAGGTGTGTCCACTGCTTTCCAGGCAACGATACAACAGAAATTAAATCTGGAAGGGTACACAGGAGCATCAGTTGTACCGTTCTCCACCTGTAAATTCACATAGCTGCAAGCCACAGAGCACTTCTTGACACACAGTTCCAGTTTACTCTTTGATATTTTTAAGTTTTAAGGCCTCAAAAACTACAGCATACCAAAGGAAGAAAGCATGAAAGATTTAAGGACATTGTTAACATCTTTTTTTCCCAAAGCCTTAAGGCATGTCTGGAAATGAACCATATGGAGCAAAATAACTAACTAATCCTGGTAGTCTCTACCAGTCTGACTTTGGGGGAGAAATCTCCTTATGATTTTTGTAATCAGTTTGACCATAAATATCTAAGCAACAACTACTGACTGGGCACGCAAGCAAATTAATAGCACTGTAAGCTCTCATGCATCCTGCTCTACATTTTGTAGCTCGTAGTGGACAACCTCCAGTTAAAATGGAGAAAATTGAAATCCAAACTATTTCACCTGCTTCCATGAAGGAATGGAACAATTTCCCTTGTTCTTAAAAAGTCTTGGGGTCTGCAGAAGAGTATTGGACTGGTGCTCGGGAATTCAGATCTCAGTCCTTGCCTTTAAGTGCAAACGTTTAAGTGGACTTGAAGCAAGCTCCTTATTTTGCTTCCTAGTTACCCATTTAGAAAAAAGTGATTCTTTCTTTCTTGCACTCTTTCTCTGTGTTAAATAGATTCTTTGGAGAAAGAGCTGTCTTACTCAAAGTCCCATATAGATGACTCTCTGATCTCAGCTGTGGTTTTACTGTGTTTAGTGTAATGTAAACAAATGCTGCCTTACTATAATAAAGCACTGCTTTAATAATACGTTTACTTAAGAGATTTGTGGCAAACCTAGTCTATTTTAAATGAACAGGAAAGCAACATTTTGATTAAAAACAACAACAAAAAGCAACCTGCTTTAGGTATTTCAGACTTCTAGTTGGGAGTTGCCACTTTTAGGGACTGTAGGACAGTCTTAATCCTTTCTATTTGTAACGTGGACAAGAGAGTGAAGCAATGGAAGAAATAGAACAAAGATAGAAAAGTGACACAATTCAAGAGTCTTCCATGCTGGCTCTGGGCAATTCCTGGAAGTCTTCATTCTCCCTTCTTTCTTCCTCTCCTTGTTTTGGTTGCAGAGCAGAGTTAAGATTTGATCTGTGTGCCTTCTTCCTGCCACATGTGCAAAACACTTGCAGTTAATGAGAATCTGTGAGGAGTGGTTCTTTCTCCTTCCTTCATGCTTTTGATACTACTCATTCTGCCTCCCCACCACTCTGAACCCTCCTCCCCCCGAGGATGTACACGGAAATGAAAGAGGGAATTTAGCCAAACTTATAGGCTTTTTCTCTTTCATGCACAGCTGTATGTCTTGAAATATGAAGATTTGGTCCTTCTTGCTTGCCCTTCCACTAGTGTTCCCTCCTGTTTTTGTGGTTCCCAGGCTTCTCAGACAGAAGCCTGGTCACATGTATGTGATCTGCTTCTTACAGATTTTGATGGGCATGGGACTCACCAGCCACATCTTCTTTCATGGAGTTGCTGCCTCATTTGCTTTGAGTGACAGAAAAAGAAACTGGTTTCTCCACAGGTTAAGTGTGGGAAGAAGACTTCTTTCTGCAATGCCACAGTAACAGTGAAGGACTGTGTTTTTTTTTTTTCCTGCAGATTCTTTTCCTCATAAGCTTTCAGTGGCCTATGCAAAATAAATGTAGCTTTAGAAAATGGCATCATTAAATTTGTGCCAATTGGTCTCAGCAGAAGCAGCAGAACTGGGAGGGCTCTGTGAAGACTCTAGCTCTCTGAGTCAGTTCAGATAAGAGTCTACCTGTAGGCAGAATAACATTAAGGAGCCCCTGTATGTTTGCCTAGAACTATATGTCCCTTGTCTGTGGATCCGATTATTCCTAAAGGCACTAAATTACCACTTGCCAAGTTTTCTTTTTAAAAATCAAGTACAAAGAACAAAGCATAAAATTAGATCCAAATTGATGTCAACATTTTTATATTCAAAAATTTAAAAGAGTGAACCTCTTCTACTTGTTTGTTTTTAAATAGGTTTTGTCCCTTCCCCATCTGTGGGGATGCGCTGTCCTAAAGTGAGCCCTACTGGATGAGGTAAAGCTGGAAGTGTTGCACACTGATGCCTCCCAATGACCAATTGAAAGCAGCACACCATGTATAATTGTAAAAACTCTTCACCTCCCCCACTCATAATATCATCAGTAGATCACCTTCTTAAGTAACTATTAAACTTGCCATGTACTAGCCAGCAAGTGTCTTTGTGTTATATTCTCATTTAACATTGTGCAGTGGTTGCATACCTACCAAGCAAGAGGGAACAGCTGCATCATTTTAAAAGGCATATGCATGTAGCCAATAGCTCTTGTATTTTTAACACAGTAGTAAGAATTCCATAGAAGCAGAAATAATATCTAGTGTACTGCTAATCTTAAAACAAAATAGAAAAAGAGTTTTGATGGAAATGTCAATCTATATAAATTCTGTCTGCTATTGTATAGTAGCCAAAAACATCAATCTATTGTTTTCTGAAGAGCAAGTTAAGGAATGTATTCGGAGAATGTTTAGATTTTTTAAAAATAATGTTCTCTGTATGCTCGTATCTCTTTGTCTTGTCTTGTCTTCTCACAATTGTATTTAAAAAAGACCACCAAAACCCAATTCATTTCTGGATCCCAATAAAAAAAATAAATTTTATTTTAAGGGACAGCCTAAAAGCCTAGGAAGTATGCATTACTTTCCAGGGATAGTGTTTTTAGTTCAGGGTTGGAAAATTGATCTTTAACCCTCTCTGGATAGTTTAAAGTACTTGTTTAACACAGAGGTTGTCTGCTGATGTCAGTCCTTTTGTATGTTTTTCTTGGTAGAACTTAATGAGATTACATATATTTTGATGAATAATTGCTGCCATATAAATTTGCCACCTACCTACAGTGACTCTTATGAATATTTGATGATAGTAAGTAGTGGGAACTTCCCTGTGATGCTCAAATGTGCTTCAATAAGAAGCAGCACAAGAATAGCTTTTGTTCTGCTTTTTGGCTTGTGGAAAAACATATGACACTTATATGCATGTTAGTAATTAGGCGCATCTAAAATACTTACGGTCTTAACACTAGCAGTTTAATTTTAATCATAATTCCATCTCTTTGCAGGGAGGGTGCGATTCTTAAGGGGAATACACATTTCTTTACCATCTATATTTCTATTTTAACTTGGCGCAGGGTTGACTGGTTGGTCTCATGTTTCTAGCTATGAAATAGCAGTTGAGAAAAAGGAAAAAATGTAGTGGAATGTATTTTGTCATTTTGCAGATGCAGCCATGTTCTTTTTCAAAACCTAAAAATAGTATCTTCAGATCAACAATTTTGCAGACTTCTGTGCAATGTGTTCAGTCTCTCCAGTGTCCCCATAAAAAGCCTACTTGTCTAAACAATACATTTCTGTCATAATGCAAATCATGTAATGTCTGTCAATAGCAGACACCACTTTTTATCATCCTTTCATCTGGTTTCTTCCTTTGTAGACAATATAATTTGTTTTGCAACTTGTATGATTTTTCAATAAATTCTTATGTAAGGCTGATACTGAAAATCAGATTCCTGATTTAATTGTACTGAATGGTGATAATTTGCTTTTGTTTGCACATTTGAAAGTCACTGCTTCCATTATCCAGCTTGCTTTAAGCAGTGTATTCAGAATGCAAGTTAATGTTTTCTAAGCTACGATAACTTGCTTTTATCTACCTACCTACCTACCTATCTATTTATTTATTTATTTTCTGAGACTTGCCAGGCCTGCTACACAGCTATGTTTTTCCTCTCTAAACCCGTGTAGCAACACAGGCAACAGCTCTGTCGTTCAGAGCTGTTAGACTGTTTTTGTACTTAAAATAATCTGCAATAGTAGCTACTGGAATTACTTTTTCCAGTACCTCCTGAGTATTGAGAGTGTAAAATATGTAAGTTCATTAATGCTCCTATTTATAGGATTTCACTTGAAAGGCAGTGCTTTATAGAACTTACTTTTCTTTCAGGGAGTCAGTTTCCTCCTGTTGCAGCTCAAGATCTTCAGTTTGTTCTGAAGGCTGGATACCTTGAGAAACGCAGAAAAGGTAAGTGTAATTAACTTCGTGAAGAATAATTAGTTCACATTATGTATTGGGGGAGTCTGTGTGTATTTAAAATTATATACACAAATAACATTACAAATGTGAAATGGATACTGAAATCATTAAAATCCAAAAGAAAGAAGAGCAAGTAATTCCTACAGTAGTGTTAAAAGAAAATTTCATTTCTTTATTGACTAAAAAAATAATGTTGTGAAAGTCCCATGTCAGCCATAATTCAGAGACTTTTAGGTATTTTTGAAGAAAACATTAGAAACGTATGCAAAAGTGCCATATGTTGACTTCATGTTTCAGTGAGCATCAAGATTTATTTTCCTTCAAGAGGGCAAATATTGATCTCAGCTTTAGTTCAGTCAATATTTACCTTGATTCAATAAATCTTATATTGTCACCTTAATACCCACTTAATGCAGCAGCAACTCTAGGAAATATTTAGGAAGTTGTTCATAATTTCCATATATTTAATGGCATACACATTTTCTTTTAAAATGATTTCAAATTTCCACTTATTTTCTTGTGTCCAAGTTTTACTTAATTTCCTTCTGAGTGTCGTACTTTTCCCCTCCTTCATATCCAGATGTTGTTTCCTTTCCTTAGTGCTTTTTCTGTCTCCTCCTCCATCCTCAGTCTTCCCTCACCCTTGAAAAGAAGTAACATATTTGCGATTAATAATACATAAAGTGTTATAACACAAATTATATTAATTACAGATCACAGTTTTCTTGGCTTTGAATGGCAAAAGCGTTGGTGTGCTATCAGTAAGACGGTCTTCTATTATTATGGAAGTGACAAAGGTAATTATAATATTTATGATAAACTATTAAAATAATCTTCTTTTAATAGACCAAAGAATATAAAAGCTGTAGTGGAGTTGGAAACTGAGAAACTAAAGTCATTTTGAGAGAGCAATGAACCTTTTAAAAGAATTGTTGTCTCTTAAACAGTGCCTTGAATTTAAAAAAGTGTAAGTATCTGTAAGTGATGTGCCCATTTTCAAAAGCAAGGAAACTGAGGAACAAAGATTTAGTTACTTGTAAAGCTACTTTGTGTGCCAATAAGAGCTAGCTATTAGGTCTAATAGTACTCTAGTGCTTAATTAATCTACTGGACAGCAAATGCTTTTTCTGTCCAAATGAGATTTTCATTTTAAAACACCTTCTAGCAATTACTCCTTCTGAGTTCTTTAAAGAGTGGTTCTCTCCAGGAAAATGTTAGTCTAAAAACTGCACAGGGAAGTTCCGTGTTTCTCTCTAAATTGTTTATGTTCTGAAAAAGCTGGAAATGAAATAATATGTTTTAGCTAAAAGTCAGTTCTGAAGACTGGCTAAGGCTAGCTTCTGAAGGTGACTAATTACAGTTTAGAAAGAATCTGACATAAACCTTGAGATATCACTTTGAACTTTCAAAATTGACAATCAAATAAAACATCCTTTTAATTTTGTGCTAGGTGTATTTGATATTTAGGAGTAAAACAAATAATACAGAATTATTTTTTAGTAATTCTTAAAAGAGCAATTTTGTCTTTTTTTCCCCAAAAATATTCATTTCTGGATAAACCTTAAGCTTTTTCTGCTTATGTGTGACTTTACTTGAGCTTAGTGCAGATAGTTTTATCATATTAATCTTAATTCAAAGACCAATTTAATTTGATACAGTTTGTTTCATTCCTTGATATCCTGATTCATTTAAACTCATCCGGTCTTTAAAAATGAAGTAGAAATAAAGTTTCCAGAGATTGGTAACTAGAGCTGCTAAGTGTTTCTTTTCTTTTTTTTTTCTTTACCACTTCCTTGAAATTTACAGATTTTCAAAAACATAAATAATCTTTCTTTTTAAAATTTTGAAAAAGTGTGGCATCATATTGACTTGTCAATTGTCATTTTCTTCTTTCTCTGGAAAATCATCTCTTGCTGTTCGTTTATATATAGTTCTCAGGTCGTAAGTTGTATATTGTCTACAACTTACAAAATATCTAATGTTTTGTTCAAAGTTTATATTGCTAGTTCTAAAAGACTGTTCTGAGGTTTAAAATCTTCTTTGGCTTCTCATCTAATCTTTTTTGCAAAAATGTCAATGGCATTTTTGCATATATTTTTGACTTTTGTTTGTGTTAATGATTATGCTTTCTAATATACAGTCTTTAGCTTAAGGCAGGGAAACTGCCCATCTCCCCTTCTTTCTGCTGTTTTTTCCCTTCTGTAACAACCTGACTATCAAGGCTATATTGTGATTTCTAGTATCTATGCTGAAAGTTAAGATACATGGAAGCACATTCCCTAGCACCACAGAGTTCGTGTCCTATTAGGAATTGATACTACACTGTGGAATAGCTTGTCTTTTGTTTATGGCACTAGGGACAAATGCCTAGGCTTATACATTTACAGCTTTTGAAGACTACAGATTTTGAGGAGAAGATCCTTCTGATTGTAACCTAACCTGTTTGTAACCTGGTATTGTAGAGACACTTAGTCCATGGAGCAACTTTGGAGAATTATACGAACATGGATCGACTCAGAACAGTAGCTCAGGAAGGAAGCAAACAAATCAGATACTAGAATTTCTGTTCAGGTGTCTGATGCTCTCACTGCAGAAAAATGAGCACAGCATGATGGAAACATGTTATCTTCCAGATCTGGGATGACCTGGCCAGTTACTCCAGAGCTCATGTATAAGGAAAGAGGATTTTTTTTTTTGTAGATTGAGCTGAGACATTTCCTTCAGCCTTCTGATGCAATAGTACATGAAGGTACCCTTTCCAGTGCAGAAGTGAATTGCCAGCATTGCCTGGAAACTGGATACTCGTGACTGCTTTAATTTCATGGCAAACTAGTTTAGTAATGAAATTGCGCTGTCACCCTGATGGTTGTGAATGTAGGTACTGCTGTTTATTATGCTGTTTAGCTGCTGATTGTCAGCAAGGACTAGGTGTGTGAGGGGAGAATCCTGAGGAAGTTTGGCATTTATTTACTGGAAGAACCTGAAACCATGTTCATTCTCACTGTTATGGCTAGCAATACTACTTGCTGAAGTATGCTGTAGTGTTTGGGCCTTTCTCTTTTGCCATGACATTCGATGCTGTACCAGCTAACTTGGGCCATGTAGAAAATGCAACTGTGCTCTCAACAACTCTACGGTATTAGTGAAGTGTGCATTTCACAGAATCACAGAGCGACTGAGGTTGGTTCAATCCTCCTGCTCAAGCACAGTCACCTAGAGCATGTTAGACAGGAGTGCATCCAGGCAGCTTTTGAATATCTCCAGTGAAGGAGACTCCACAACCTCTCTGGGCAACCTGTGACAGTGCTCCGTCACTCTCTAAGTATTGATCATGAGGCTACTTCTAGCTGCCTGTAGGCAGCCTTGCTGACTTCCTGATCAGGTGACCTGTAGTAAACACCACAACAGTGTCCCCCATGTTAGCCTGCCCTTTGATCTTTACCCATAAGCTCTCGACTGCCTCCTCCTCCTCCTCGCCTAGGCAGAGCCTGATACATTCCAGTTGCTGTCTCACATAAAGAGCAGCTCCACCACCTCACCTTCCTGGCCTGTCTTTCCTAAAAAGCACATAGCCATCCATGACAGCATTCCAGTCATGCGAGCTCTCCTACCTTGTCTGTGTGACTGCAGTGAGATCACGGCCCTGCAACCGCACTCAGATCTCTAATTCTTCCAGTTTATTCCCCACGCTGTGTGCATTGGTGTTCCGGCATTTCAGAGAGGTAATGGCTGGCCTAATGCAAATTGCTGCCACCTCCTGAATTGTTTGGATGGCAGCTGTCTAAATGATATTGGTCTGCCCTAGTCTGTGCAGTGTCTGCAGACATTTTGTATCAGCTGGGTCCTGGTTACTGACAGATTCCAGAGCTGATTCACACAACAGGAAAATTTCCCCTTGTCAATGTGAACCCAGTTTGAAGAGAGACAAATGAGACAAGGGATTCCATATATGCTCACATTCTAGTTCCGGTTTGGTTTGTTTTGCATTGTGTATGTTTTTAAATCTGGGACATGCAGACTGCTTATCAGTGAAGGATATTTTGTATCTGATGAAGTGTGTATTTTGTTGATCAAGGTTTGATTTGTATGGTTAAATATCAGTGTAAATGTAGCTGACTGCTAAATTTGAGGGTATAGGATGCCTTTTTTTAGATTATGTGGCTCTATTATTTCCAAACCACTTTTAATTCTTGTAACTTCCTCCTTCCTACATTTGGGAAAACAGTAGATATAGTAGAGTATAAAGCTCACAAATATATGTAAGCAAAAGTTTCAGAACCATTTTTTTCGGACTTGTTTACTGTTACTGAGAGTTACGAGGCCCAGTCAGGCAAATACAGCACAAGCTAAAGCTTGTGAAACTAAAATAAATTAGACCGTTTTGTGGGTGAGAATGTGTGTGAGAAAGGGAGATTACAAGCATCCTTTTAATATTTGCAATGCCTACTGGATAATGCATGTCTCATTTCTCCCTTTGTGTGGTAAATTTGGTGCAGCACTGGATAGTGAAGCAATGTTATTTATCCCTGAAACATAGACAAGTCTAAGCGAGTCATCTACATTTTTCATATTCAAGGATGTATGGGGTAGATGAAGGAACAGGACTTAAAGGTTTAACCTAATTAAGTGGCAGACGTAGGTATTGAACTTACATTTTATCTGTGCCTGTGCTGCAGTGTTCATTGGCAAGATACAGCCTGTAACATTGCAGAGAAGCGTGTTCAAATGTCAAAGCCAGCCTTGACTTCCAAGAGCTCACCTGGCCCTCCCTTTTCATAGTCTTTCCTTGCACAAGTCTTTTCCATTTTTTTTTATTTTTTTTTCATGCCAACAGTAGCCTCAACTTGGTACCTTGTTTACATGTTCTCTGTGATCAGACTGTCTGGCAGTACCAAGGTATTTGGGCACCTAGGTGGTATAGCTTGCTCTTTGGACCTCAAGTGCATGTAAAGAAAGTTAATCTGTTGCTTTATAAACGAATGAATTAATGGCTTCATTACTTTTTCTTCACTAGGCTCCTTTCTCAGCAATCTGCAGAGACCAGCTAAATGTTTAGCAAGACAGTAACTGATAACACCATGGTATTTTTTTTCTCTCTTAATGAACACTAAAAATTTATATTAATTTTTATAACTTGGAAATGGTACTACCTGTCTGCTGGTAGCACAAGTCTGAAGAGAGGAGTAATTCAGAGCTCTTTTTAAGTCTCAGTTCATGGACATTTTTTAGCAAGTACATAACAGTTCTGGAAGTCTCTTCTGAATGGTGAAGTAGCAATGGGCAGGCCAGTGGACGCACTACTTCCATTTATGCAGATGATACACACACACACAAACATATTATATATATGTGTGTGTGTACATATATATAAATACATATTTTTACAAATATATATATATATATACACACAAAAAAACCTTTTTTTAAAAATGCCAGATAATTGAACAACATTAAAGGAGAGGAAATTCCAGTTAGAGCTGGATTTGCAAATCTCTTCTAACTCACCTAACTGTGCTACTAGAATTCCCGCTCCATGCTAGGCTTACACAATTCTCCTAGCAGTGAGGAAGGATTCACAAGCCTAATGGATAGCTGCTGCTGTATGTTCGTCTGTTAGCTGCAGACCTCCTTCTCATAAACCTCCACCTCTGAACAAACACATGATAGGAAAGACAAGAAAAACTCTTTCAGTTTTGACTTCAGTTTTGATAGAATCCGTAATCTAAATCTGCGGGAACTGTGTATGCTCAGTAGGACTTTGATTCTTTTGATTGCCATCACATCCTGCTATGGCCATCTAATGAGAAAGGGGGGAAAAAAAAGGCAACCAAAACAAGAAAAAATACTTGGTCAGCGAGTCTTGATTCTCCCTGATCACCTGTGTTTCAGTTTATAATGTGATTTAATGATATAGGCAGATGAAAATATCCTTCTGAATTCAGTTTGTTCACACAGTTACTTTTTTAAATCCTAGTATTTTATTCCACTTGTGGCTACACATTTGTAATACTTTTTGATTTTAAAGTGAGTTTAGATGTGCAAACAAGTAGTTCCAAGTTTCTTGAAGGTACCCGTTTGTATAAGTCCTTAAGTAATGTGATCCTGATTAGAATATCTGATCACAAGATGCTACAAAACTGTAGTAATTAAATTTTTCTAATTGAAAAATATCTGAAATGCAAATGATCCTTACCAATATACAATAAAATACTCCAAATTGTCTGGTCCAGCAGCGCATCTCTGGGAAGAAGAGCAGATGCTACTGTTAGTTAAAAAAAAATCTTTCAGTCAACAGCGCAACTTAAAACATTTTCAGGCTGTTAAATTAGTGCCCAGTTCTTTAAGATTTCCTGGCATCTTAGTGGTTCACAACTCCTGGATTGATTGGTAGGTTCAGTCAGTTCCTTTGGACAAGTGTTTGGCCCAGTGACATACAAGTCTCACCTCCAATATAAACAAGTTAAGCTGTTGCCCTAAATAATGTGTTTCAATCTTTGCCTCCGTTTCTTTGTTTTTTTTTTTATCTAAATTTTTCAAAGGACTAGATTAAACAAAAAACTTTATTGCATGTCATATTCACTCTCTAAAAGAAAAGAATTCCTGTGCATGCTCCAAAAGCTGGAAAAGAAATTACCATTTTGGAAATACTGACATTTACTATTTTTAGAAAGCAGACATACTGCATATGGGAAAGTATGTGAAAGTACATTTAGCATGAAGCCATGTGAACCATAAGATCTTAAAGACTCAAAATCTCAAAAAGACAAGAGTTAAAGTATTTATAGATACTATTAGAATCTATAATTTATCAGTCCCTGAAATCTTACTGTTTGCCTTCAGTTCCTTATGCCTTTCTCTGTAACTTCTTTCCTTTGTACTATCAGAGTCCTCTCTGTTCTTCAGAATGCTTTAATTCTTCTTACATGTGCTATTAATATGGCCACATTGCCTTAGGCTTCAAATTTACAACCCAATCATTTCAAGACCCAGTTGAAGGTTTGCCCTCCTTTGTTTTAAAAGTTCCCATGGACTTAGTTATGCAAGACTACTTCAGAACTTTTTTCTGTGTTTCCCTTGAGATTTTCTTTTCCTAATATTGGCCCGATTTCCGTTGTTAACAATGTTTCACTATTTTTGGGAGGCATGAAATTTGTATGGAAGAAAACTATTTAAAGCAGCTCTCAAATTTCATTAAAATTTTTATTTTCTCTATTTAAAATATGCCTCCAATCCTATTTCTAAAATGTTTGTGTACTCTTTTTGAGTTTTTTTAATACCTAGTGCCTGACTATCTGCTCTGTTACACTGTTTTTTACCATTCTGAATTCCTGATGCAAAATGATCTCCAAAGACTCATTTTTTTTTCCTGATATATTCCTGATATGGGTGAAAAGAAGATGATGAGGAGATGAGAGTAGAGAACAGCTCATTCTGAAATGAGATATGACCTAACTGAGGGGATCTTAACGATGTGTATAAGTATCTGAAGGGAGGATGTAAAGAGGATGGGGCCAGACTTCTCAGTGATGCCCAGTGATAGAATGAAAGGCAATAGGCATAAACTGAAATACAGGAAGGTCTGTCTGAATATGAGGAAAAACTTTACTATGAGCATAACAGAGCACTCTTAACAGGTTGCCCAGAGAGGGTGTGGAATCTTCTTCTCTGGATATATTCAGAAGCTGCCTGTTTGCAATCCTGTGCCACATGCTGTAGGGTGACCCAGCTTGAGCAGGGTGATTGGATTCGATGGTCTCCAAAAGTCCCTTCTAACCTCAATCATTCTGTGATTCTGTGAACTGTGGAAGAACTTATGCTTGAAAACGTTCATGTTCTTTTTTTGTTTTTACAAGATTCATAATACTACATTTTCGCAGTTCTGTTCTATGTTTTTCTGTGACAACTTAAGGGCTTCCTGTTGTTAAATTGGGAAGCCCTATGTTGGGAAAGTAAGAGGCAACAAGAATATTATCTTTCTTCAGAAAAGTGTGTTCCATTTATATGTCTCTTCCTTAGTTCTTTCTAATAAGCTTTTGTATGTTTATCTAGGAAAACTCTGGGTCTGATTTGTGGATTCAAAATGAAAGTGAAATCTCTATAATGGAACTGTACTCCCCGAAGCCATTGACACTTAAAGGTTCTGCCATTAAAAATGACTATATCTAATTTTTAGTCTCAAAGTAAAGTCCAGACATTTTAAGGTTTCTTAAAAATCTAAAGCTATTTAGCTGTCACTAAAGCACAACATATTTAGAAGATATTTCTAATATAAGCGTAGAATTCTAATGCCAATTGAGTGCATGCAAGCAAAAACAGGCTCTTCTTACCTTGCAAATATTAACATGCATACTTAACTTTATATGTTGTGAGCTTCATCCAAAGTTCACAGAAGTCACTGTGGGGCTAACTTGTAATGGCAGCTTTTAGCTGAAAGCCCATGCTTCGTTTGTATGCCTCGTTACCTGCAAGCCTTCGCTAATAAATGATCTTGCCTTCAAGCATGCACTTGACTATTGTGCCTGGCCATGTTGCTATCATGTATTATAGTCTACTCATGGCAACTGGGTAATGCGTTGGTCTCCAGTCCTCCCTAGAAAGATGTGTTCTGCAAGAGCAGCTGGGATTTATAGGCCACCAGTGCTTGTCACCGTCAGTGCGTGCAGTTGAGCTGCAGCTGCCCTGTGTCCTGCCGTTCCACGCTTGTGGAGCTATTTCTCAGGACACATTAGGTCTTCTCTCTGGCTTGACTGCCACTGACAGTGTGGGTGCATACTGAGAGTCTTTCTGTAAACTTTAATGGATTCTGGGTCAGGACTGTGAACTGTCCCATTGTCTTAGAATTTCCTCATGCTCTACAAATTAAGCATACGCATAATGCTAGGCTGGGCTATAATCGGGGTACTTTGCTTCTAATTGTCTGTGCAGTAAAAGCAGTAATGTTATAACTAGTCTGTTATAAAGTGATTTTCATTAGCACGAGAATGGGGTATTTGGAGAGATAAGACAAAGACAATATAAACAATAAAACAAGTGCAATATGGATAGCATGCATTGCATTTTCATTTTGCACGGAGTGTAGTGTCTTTGTATTTTAGTCGTAATGCTCTTTGAAAGAACTAGTACCAGTACGAAGATCATCTGAGATTAACTCTATAAAATTGTATTACCATGGAAAGGGATTGTCCCTGTGACAGAGAAGTATTCTCGGAAATATGCCAAGAGACTAAATTTGAATAACTTGCCTCATTTTTATTTTGACAAAATGATTTTGCCTTTTGAACCTGATGCTTGTTTATTCTGTCTGCGTGTTGCTGTCTTCTTGAGTTTCGATAAACCTCCAGCACTAGAGAGTGAGAAATTAACGTGTTTCACTTCATCTTCTCCCTGCGGTCATAAGGAAGAATAAAATTTCTAGGCTGAAATGAATTTCATTAAAAGGGGCCTAGTTAACCTGTTGCAGGTTATTATTTCTAATATCTGCCTTAGTGTGATTTCATGAATTTTGCATCTGTGTGCTGTTTGATATGGAGGTGGAAGATTGAACAAACATAACATATTAGTACTGTGTCACAGTACTCAGTGAAGACATAGTAAACCTTACTGAGGGGGAAGCGACGAGAACGAGAAAATAGAATGTTATTCTGTGCCCTGGAATTGCTCATGTAATTCCATTTTTTTGGTATTTACTTGCCTTGGGTGAGAATTCATAAACAAGAGGAAACGCGGAGAATTTGTGACTCTCTGCACGTAAGTTTACTGGCCGAGTATTTGTTTGGTGACTGCCCTTACACCCTGTCCATATTGCTATGTTAATCTGCTTTTTGCTCTTTCAGGAGTGAAAAATAGATTTTCTTTGCTATTGAGTTTCCAGATAGGTGTCAAAATTATGTTGAAATTGTAGTTTTTAAAAATTTCATCCACTGTAGAAGCTTTCCCTTTTTGCTGACATATATAAGCAATGGGTGCTTGATTTGCACCTAAGTCATGTTTGTTGATACTTGGAAGTGTGGTTGTTTATTAATACTTTTCCCCACTGTGAAAAAAAAGACCTTACTTAATGCCATTTTGTTTTGTAGGCATTTGCACTTTGTTACAGGAGATCTGAGCAAAATGCAGCTGAAGATGAATGTCTTACTTGATTGCTGCACTGTGGTCTACAGAAATCACAGAACTAGATTACTTTTGTGTTTGTTTTGTTTTCATTATCCACTAAAACATGCCAGAACACATAAAATTGGAAGTAGGCATTCCAGTTAAAGTGCTCAGAAGGAACACACTGGTGCCGCTAACCCAACATGCAGTATATTTAAACTCAGGCCTGTTCTAAGTGATACTTCTATAAACCAGAACCTCTAAAACTGAAATGTAGAATTGTCTTTAAAACAGCCACATGGCTCTACATAATCAACTGTGGTAGGGCTCAGCAGTTTTATTGACTAATTAAACGCTTGCTGCATTGAGAAGAATGCTTTTGGAACATGTCTGAATTTCTAACAAAACTCATTCTGTGCTTTTACCGTGTGAAAAGGAGATCCATCTGGGTGGTTGGGAAATGTGAAGAGAAGCTTTTGCAGTTGCTTGAAAAGAAGTTTAAAGTTTATTTTTTGAGTAAAGTGGTTAGTTTAAGGAGGGAGTTCACCAAGTTCTGAGTTAAACGGGTTTTCCCATTGGTTTACTGAACCTGAAAGGGATGCTGATATATAGGAAGCTTGCCTTGCAAGTTCCAGTTCTTGACTTTCCCTAGATACAAATGTCATAACATGCACTTCTTACTAAATAAGACCACCATCTGCAAACACCTCCCTGTGAAATTCCCTAGGCATCCTGCAGAAAAATATACTTTTGTGTACATCTTCCTTTTAAAATAAAGCTTTATCTGCAGAAGTATCACCTAATCGTTTTGCTAATCCCCCCCTGTTCTTTGTAAAATTCATGAAATAGAAAACAAAATCTGAATAAATGATAACCTGCTGAGCCACTTACGTTCGTTGTTGTAAATGAAGCTCTAACTTTGTTTTTTATCTCCGACAGACAAACAACAGAAAGGTGAATTTGCCTTAGAGGGTTACACCATCAGAATGAATAATAGCCTTCGGAAGGATGCAAAGAAAGATTGCTGTTTTGAAATCTCTGCTGCTGATAAGCGCATTTATCAGGTTGGGCTTTTAATGTCGACTTGAAATTAAATTGATAAAGCTGTTACAATTCCAGTAACTGAATTAACATTTCAGTAAAACAACTTTCACTGACACCTTAATGAAAAAAAAAACCCCTCACTTGCATATACTGTAATTCATATATTAGGAAAAATAATCTGATTTAAAATATACATGTATGTGTTCAAATATTATCTTTTTGGACAAGAACAAGGAAATCTATCATCTTTATCTATGGGTCATTTCAATGTTGATATTTTAGTATCTATTATATAGTATGTCTGCATGATTTCTTGGATGAATTAAGCAGTAAGAAAAACTTAAACAAAATATATATCAGTGTTAAATACGTAGTATTGGACATAGCTTTGCAAGGAAAATCTAGGTAAAAGCACATATCAGCTATGCAATTCAGAGATCTATCAGCTAGACATCAATATGGAATGTAAGTTTAATAAGTTTTAAATATCTGAGATTGCAGTTGAAAGCCAGTTAATTAAGCTGTCAGGTAGTGTGTTGGAGTCTGACAGGAACATTTTTAAGAAAACTGTACCCAGCAGTCTAAAAAAATTCATGGGTGTCTTCTAATTGTCAAGGGCAAATTTTGTTCATCAGTTCTGGCTTTGACATTGATGAAGAGAAGCAGCTTTTTTCTGCACAGCTGCCAGCTGCTGATCAGAGTTTCAAATCCATCATCCTCTCCTTCAATTACGTAAATTTGTCAAAATTAGCTGTACATTATAAGAAGCATCCTTGCAAGAAAAGTACCAGAAGACATGAAAAGAATTGCTAATGGTTCCTTGAGGAAGTGACAAGAATGCTAGAATCCTTCTATTGCTAATAAAATTATAGTTGCATTTTTATCATTACTACTACTAATAATTAACAAATATTTAATAGTTTACAGCTGCCACTCCCAAAGAAGCAGAGGAATGGGTACAGCAAGTCAAATTTGTAATTCAAGGTAAGCTAGTTAGTAAAGCAGTAGTCTTCATGATCAGTACTGCTTAGGGATGGTTGTTCAGTCCATTATAGATCTGTCACATTTGTATATTTAGTATTCCCACTTGTCCAAGTTTTGAATTGCAGGTCCTAGTCCTTGATCATGTTGTAACTTTTACGTGACTTTCCTTGTTTTGCAAGATTTTTGCTTGTTTTCAAGGATACTATTTGCTTGAAAGCCCTCCCTGATGAACACTAGAAGAAAATAAGCAGAATATACCATAAGCACCCACGTGTAGAAAATGAAATTAAATGTTTGAGATCTGATGAGATCTGAGTGTCATTTATTTTGCAAGAGTTGTATGTAGAACTTTATTTACAATTGAAAAAAATCAATAAATACGATGTTTTCATTTTGCATAAATTTCCATTCAGGCTTTCTTTTCTAGTAAGCGTTAACTTTTTAAACTGCTATTATATAGACATGGAATCTAATGCTATTCCTGAGGAGGAGGCAGAGGAAGAAGAATACGATGATGTTGCACAAGCAAGCAGTGAACCAATAGATGATAGCATTTATGAAGAACTTCCAGGTATTGTTGAGATTTTTTAATATGTGACTTGTGATAATTTCTTTTCCACTTCTAGCTTGAATTAACTGTGAGTGGCTAAAAGTAAATGGGCAAAGTAACGTGATGAATAAGTTGCATTCAAATTTCAACCTTTTGCTATAACATTGAAAGAAAATGTGTCTTTAACCAGGCCTGAGTGAGAACAATTCAGTTTTCTTGAGAAGGGGCATCAAAATTGTGCAGAAAGTGTAAAAGTGGTCTCATGGGACTTTTGGCTCATTAACATTGTCTCTGGCATGTAATTTTTTAAAATTAAATAATTGACTTGCCTTACAGCTTTTTCCACCAACTTGCCCATCGTTCTTTTCTTTGTTTGTTTTGGCATTGGTATTAAACAGAAATTGTCTATCACTTCATACGTCATCAGCTACTGCCTAATACGTGGTGTTACAATCCTGCAACAAAGCATTATGTTGGTTTAGAAGTGCCCTGGACGTGAACCATAAATAAAGGCAACAGAAGGATTTTGTTTCAGATCTTCCAGAATGACTGTGATTATTCAGCAACTTCTTACTGTGGGCTTTTTGATATGGTCAAATGATTATACAGCTAGATGGCCAAGAATATATTTCAGATAGCGAAACAAAAAAGAGAGCTTGCCAAAAGCTGTTAAAGATTATAGACATTCAGATAGTAGGAGGAAGGCTCTTTTTCTTGCTTGTATTTTAATAAGATATGCAAAAATGAGCTATCTGGTTACCATAATTTAAAAATGACATGTAAGGGTGATATGACAATAAATAACAATTTTGTACAAAATAATATTCTATGTTTCTTGCTGTTAGGGTGCAGCTAAAAGCAATAGCTTGAGAGGAAGAATCAGTCACAGCATGCAATGCTGATTAATCTTATGCATCTGTTATGTTGAATGTTTTATCCATGGGAAAAAAAATAAAGTATGCCTTGGTTTTAATTTTAGGGTCATTTCAGTGAACTAAAGGAGCAGATAAAATGAATGTCTGATGAAAATGTTTACCTTAAAATTATAGGAGAGCTCATTTATTTAAGACCTACTCAGTCTGTATAGCTGGGGAGGATGTTTTTTTCCATTCTTTCAGTATGCCTGAGTCCAGCACAGAGGCACATGTTCTTCTGAAATTGGGTGCATTATGCCATATGTGCTGAAAAACTCTTCTGCAATGACTATAAAATTTACATTACAGGGCTAAACCTTACAGCTGGAGGGAGGCAGCTAAAGCCTATTGTAATGCTTTATGGATGCTCAGGCTCTTACAGGAGAGCAAGGATCTTGTGTGCTTGCTTATGCTTTAGTTAATGAACCTCTAATGTGTCCTAGAATAATTACTCTTTCCTGAGCTTCACTTATGTCTTCTGTTCATTTGAATCTCCAATAGTAAGTAGATCTGTAGCAGTAACACATGGACTACTGGTTGAAGGACAATCGTTGAAATACTTAACTTTGAATTTTGTCTTCAGAGAGCTGCAGAATTGATGAGATACTGCAACAATTTAGACTATTTTCACTTTTATCCCATGTTTATATCAGTTTTCCAGGAACTCTTGTCTCCTAATGTGGCAAATCTGAAAGGTAACAGAAGAGCTGTCACAAACAAACAGTAGCCCTTCTGCTGTTAAAGAAATCTAGTTTCATTTTTTTGTATAATAACATTCTTTCCCTATACTCTTGCAATGGTGCTTCAGTTTCATGTTGTAAAGTAGGGATTATCGTTTGCTTGTCTTAGGCTTTGTCCATCTTGTCTATTTGAACTGTAAACTTTTCAGAAAGGACCATCTTACCTTGCACAATGCAGACCATATTATAATATTGTGTTTGATATTTGAGTAAAGAAGGTTTGTATAAGAAGGTGGATTTAAAAAGAATTTTTGCATAATTTTGAAAATTAGGATTCTGATAAAACTGTAGCAATAATCAGCAGTGGCTGATACTGTGTTTACCAGCTATCACATTGTTTTGCTTTTTTTCTCTTGCGGTAGAGACAGTGTAAAAAAACAAAAAAACAAATTTTCCAGCCAGGAACTGAATAACTTCAAACCAGTATCCAGAATGGTAACATTCTATTAGCACATTAAAAGCTTAGATTTCAGTGGTATTAAATTTGTGCTGTCTGTTGGTAGGAGGAATATGTTGGTAGTGGGAATAGATATAAGGAAGTATGGGAGAATTAATCTCTACATCTTCTAAGTCGCTTTCTTCTCTAATAGCACATACAAATTCATATTTACCACAGAAGCATCATTTCCTTGTTCTCAGTGCTAGAAAGAGGGTTTAATAAGTACTCTGGTTGTTTAGGTAGAGTCAAAAACATCAGAACTGCCAAAGGTTTCCCAGCTTGGAAATCTTCCTTTCAAGGTCCTTCAGGAAAGGAAAGTTTAGCTATCTTCAGCAAACTAAGCTGGTCTTCGTTTTTTCTTTTTTTTTTTTAATAAAAAGAAATAGCAAAGGAAAACTTAGTCTAGCAGAAATAAAGATGTTGTCAGTGAAGACCCATTTTTGTTTGAGTAGCTATTTATTTTCTACCTTAAACTTTATTTTCATTAATTTTTAGTTTCGACATGACAAGTATGTGTTGCAGTTCACAGCTGGCTATTATAAGCATAGATGATTCCTTAACTCTAACATAAAATAGCTTTAAGAATATTAAACAGTTGTGTGTGTGTGTATGTTTGTAAAGCTATCTAGCTGCACAGAATCCTTAATTCAGTTATGTTTTAAACAGGAGAGTTGCCTTGTCAGAAAAGGAGATAAATTTGTCAGCTTTAAACACGTTGTCGTCTGTTACTGTCCTTGGAGAACAAAGTTCTTGACTAACCCGGGATTTCAGTGACAAGATTTTAAAATGGCTTCTGTTATTTTCTTTCGAGGTTTCTTGTCTGCATGGACCATGTACCCAGATTTGCAGTACTAACTACTGCCTGCTGCCTTGGTTCTTTCTGCAACCTCAATATAGTTTATGTACTCTCTACAGCACTCTTGCACAACAGGAGAAAAGAGGTCTTAGTCTAAGTTAATGTATTTATCTTAATTTTCAATGTTAAGTTTTCTTTCTTTGTTCTGTTCCCTTCCTGATCTGCACACTTAGTTTCCACCTTGTGAACCCTAGTTTCCATTAAAATGATTCTGAAGACAAGGTTTGATTCTTATTTTGATGCCTCTTAGCTGGTGCCTCTCGGCAAGTGCAACATGGGTGAAAAGCTGCTCTTACAGAATAGGTATGGTTGGAAATCCCTAAGTGATGTAATGTGATGGGACATAATGCTGGCATACCTGGCTTTGTCCCATTTATTCTCAGCCTGTCCATAGCACAGAGAACTCCTGGATGAGTGAGAAGTAAGGATGGGGCTGAAATCCAGTGCTGTCATGATCACCAGCCAGGGGAGCTGTTGTGGAGCATGAAGCCAACCAATAGAACTTGCAGCAGTTCTTAGTTTGCTGTAAATTAAATTTTGGGATCGATCCAATCTCTAGTTGGCCCAAGAGTCCTGGGAATGGAAAACTTGCCTTAATCTTTTGATCCCCACTATCAACGCTGTGCCAACAGCTTAGTCAAGCCCAGGTATCTGGCCAGTACATCCATTTCAGACTTTTTCTGTAGCTGGGAGCTGAGATGTCTTTTGTAACTGGGGCAAAGCTCAGGGAATAGTAAGAAATGTTTGCAAGTTTTATGCAGCAGTAAATGTGGTTTCCAAAGAAACACTTCTGTATGTTTGTGTGTGTGTGCATGTGGTGTGTTGTCTTATTTTAAGCAAACTCTTTAAAGAGTTTTTAAATTATATTGATCTTGTTTTAG
Organism: Rhea pennata; assembly: GCF_028389875.1. Classification (NCBI taxonomy): domain Eukaryota; kingdom Metazoa; phylum Chordata; class Aves; order Rheiformes; family Rheidae; genus Rhea; species Rhea pennata. Next base: position 37,290,638 of record NC_084664.1, on the reverse strand, counting down.
AACCTATTTCTGACATTGTGTATGATGGTAGGGAATTATCAGCCTGTCTCTTACTCATAGTTGTCTCTTTAAGCAGCATTGTTGTCTTAAGTGGGGTTTGAGTGTAAATTTGGTTTGTCATTCAGGAACATAGAATCCTGCCACTTAGAGCCTTTTTATGTTTCTGTTCTGTATGTGCAGTGTCAGATGCACTGATTATTTGGTGCTGAAAGTGAGGCTTACACAGTGATGTGTTAATGAAAGTGTCTTTTCAGAAGACCTTGCTTTTTTCTTTTTTTTTCCTTTTTTTTCTTTTTTGAGTTTTCAAGATTTCATGGTGAGGGTCCAGGGGCCCAGTATAGGGTTTTGGTGTCAAGCAGTCCCAGTTGTGGATTACAGCTGTACAATTAGCTCCTAAAATCAGTAATCTAAAATGAAGGAACTGTTAATTGTTTGATGTGGATAAGAGCAGTAGGTTTAAGTCAGCAGAGATGCAGGTGGTCACAGGATCACAGATCATGGAATCTGAGATGTTATTTGTGAACACTGCTCAGTGTATTTTATATCCTGGTATATTGTCCAAATTCCTCCCAGTGTTTGTTGTTTGCAGCAAACAAACATGAAATTCTTCTTTACTACTTGTCTACAGAGGCTGTATTTAGTGCTTATGTGCTATTGAATTTTTAGGCACAGAAGGAATTCTAACTGCCCTTTATTAGTAAATGAAATGGTTTCTGAATATAAATTGTAAATCAGCTTATAAGGGTCTGGAATACTTGGAGCTGAAAAGACCAGATACAAGATCAACTTTCTTGAGGGTAGTACTAAAGATGATTTTCCAAAGTAATTACTAAAAGTGTTTTGAACAATTTCAATTAAAGCATCTGGCAGATTCGATTACGTAGCAAAGACTTTTTTCTTCCAATTTTAAGCCAGTTGTGATAGATAGGTCATTCTACAAAATCACTTTTTTTCCGAAGGTTGGATCTCAGTGATAAGAAATTAATATTTTTCACTTGTTTAGCTATTACATTATTTTAATATTTGGGAATTTTTTGTCAATAGTATCTTACTGGTAGGTGGAGTACCAAAAATAGATTAAGAGGTGCTACAGGGCTTATTTACTTTGCTGTAAATCTGAAGTAATTCAAACAATACAAGAGCAGTGAAAAGCAGATATAAACTACTTGTCAGAGAAGGATGTCAGAGAATAGCAAGGATTTTTTCTCTCTGAAATATGAAGTTTTGTTGTGATGACCGCTGGGATTTGAGGTCTACTAAATGTCTTTGATTATTTGCCAAATGTGGGGATCATTGAAATATGACTTCTTTCAACTGTATATCACTGAACCCGAACTTATATGATGAATTGGAGCTGGGTCTCTGAATTCTTTGATGCATTGGGTTTTGAGGCAGTACTTCTATGTGATTTATATGTAACATGAAGTGTCCTTCAGCTAGTATGAAATGTTCATAAACATGAGTCATGAGTTATGAATCCAGATAACTTTTTGTATTTAAACACAATATATGCAGGAGATGGTTAGGAACATGATACCTGGACCTCAGCCTTTGCTACAAGAGCTTGATCTTCAGCTAATGTAATCCTACATCTAAAGGGAGATGCTTTTCTTTGAGTTGATGTTAGGTGGAAGTGTCAGTGATGGAAGAAGAGGCAATCTGGTGCAGCTGAAAAGAATAAGTTGTCCCCTGAGTGGAAACTGGCAAGTCCTTGAGGGGAAAAAGTAGCGTTCAGAGGCTCTTCTGTGTTTCTTGTAAATTGATGGTCTGTGGAAAGCAGGTGGCCCATAGCTGTTAGGAAGTCTGCTGTGTGTGATGCTATTAGAAAGGAGAAAAAAAAAAGTCGTAAAAAGACATTATCACCTCATCATGCACATTGACAAACATACAAGCGAGGAAGCTGATAATAACGGAATAATACCAGTAAATATTCAAACCTAGTCTGATTTGCATTTATGGGACATATTTGCTGATTGGACTTCTTTATCGGATTTTATACTGAGAAACACTCTTGGAAAGGAGTATTCCATATCTAAAAATATACTTCTACTGAAAACATAAGATAAACTGCATACAAGCTTTGCTCAGACACTCTGTTTTAACTTTATATACATTTATTCTGGACACGTTTATTCTGGCTGGCGTAACACATGTAGTGTTGTTGTCCTCTATTTATAATGACTCATTTACAATGAAGAAGAATCAGATCTTTTATTTATCCAAAATTGTGCACACCTAATTTGTTGAATTTTCTTTTCATTGTTTATTTGGTTAGTGTTCTCTGATGCTCTAAGCAGCCCTGTTTTTGTTTTCTCTTCCCTTTTAAGACAGATACCTTGCTTATTCTAAGCATATATTTTCTGAATTTCAAAGATTGAATCTTCTGTATTCCAGTTTTGTAGTGGTGGAAAGGAGAGGATCTTCATCAGTAAGAAAGTTCAAAGGAGTTAATTATGTTGAGATATTTGTTTTTCTTTTGTTGAATTGCATGCGTGCAAGACTTTGCAGGTTTCAGAATTCCCAAATGGAGAAAATAGTAGTATCCTTCCTGAACTTATTAACTGCTGAAGCAAATTAAGTGAATTCTTGTTGGAAAACTGATGTTTATCAAAGTTGCAGGTTGTCAAAGGCTGAATTTTATTTCTGTATTTCAGAGTTAATAAAAAAAAAAAAAAAAAAAGAGAAATACTCTAAAGCCTAATCAGACCAAAAACCCAGTCCTTCAAATAAAAATAAAATTCCTAAGAATGAATTGTTAAATCTGCATCATTTATTGGCATTTTGAAGCTTGTTTGCTAAAAATTAAAGGCATCCTCTAGCATGTCTAAAAAGGAAGTATTTTTAATGCTGGAATTTTATGTTTAAAAATTCTTTTGAAAACAAATTAGCACATATCTCATTGAAAGGAGTTTACTTATTGAAATAAGGTATTTTATTGCAAGTACTGGTCAATCATTTTTATACTGGTTTCTATGTACAACGTGACACTATTGATTTGTAAAAAACAATCCAATGTGAACAGTATGTGACAGAAGTTGTTTGTTATTAAGAGATAGAATCCCATCTCTGAAAAGCTTGTCATCCTGGAGAGACAAAAATCACACAAAGTAATTTTACTTGTATCATAGCTTTTTCACTGTTGACTACGTTTTTGACAGCTGGCTTCATGTTAAGTATGAACAACGCTTTGTTTATGCATGCATGTCTTCAATGGGTTATGGACCCAAAGTTTTTTCTTGTGAAAGCGAAGTAGTTTTCTTTGGTAGTGCCGACTTTAATTAAGAAGCTAATGCAAAGCATTCAGAAGAAATGTCTCGGTATGCGAGATAGTTTGTTAACCACAAAAATTGAGGAATTGTAGTTCAACAGGTTCACAGCAAAATGTTAATTATATTATGTATGTTTATGAAAACAGAAATTTTGGGCTTGCTCTGCTGTTTGGGTATAACTGTGATGAATACTATATAGATAGATGAAGAAACCTTTCCTTTTTGAATTTGTGATGAATGGCTGCATATCAGGCAATTAAAACCATTAAGTAGATTTTTTTGAGAAATGAGCAATCGGAGGTTATACAGTGCCTCAGGCTATTACTTCTCAACTTTTATGGTTTCCACGCGGTAGCTATTAAAAAACTGTAATTTATACAGCTGGTTCTCAAATAAGACCCAGCAAGGTGGGCTTTAAAAGCTGACAGTCATTCAGTTAGAGAGACACAGATCTCTTGAATTTTTCAACCTTAAGAAAGGCATCTGCACAAATCGCTCTGTACATATCTTTTCCTCTTGGTGTGCTTTTATCTGCTTTTCTTCCCACTCTCTTCAAAACAGAGAAATTAGCTGAAGAAAATATTTTAAATTAACAAGAGCTTTGTGAGCTGGGCTGGTTATATCAGTGCGTGTGTGTGTCTTGTGTGTGTTCAGTGTACTGTATTTGTAGTGTTCAGTTTGCAAACATACAAGGAAGATAGCAGAGGAAGAGGCTACCTGTTTGTCTTGTCTTGGCTTCTGCCTCCTGAGCTGGGTAATGGTCTTGAAAGAGGAGGGTTGGTTGCCCCCAGGAGAGGAAAATGGTCAGTGAGGTGCAGCTCCGAAGCTGCAGCCTGGCCTAGGCAGCGGGGGCAAGGCGTAGCAGGTTTCCTCTGCCCAGGAGCAGAGAGGGGCAGGCTGTAGGGGAGCACAGCGGGCAGGTGCACAGACCAAGGAAAGGACACTTCCGTAAGAATACAGAAGAAGCTGAGGCTAGTGTGTTGTAAGTTGATGAAAGTTGGACTGGACAGCGAAGTGGGGACACAGATGGCACAGGGGAGACATTTCTTTTATTGCACTCCATTTTACCTAGCAGATCTTAATTCTCTTTGTGTTTAAAAAAGATTGCAGTTTGCGTTCTACTGAAAGCTAGGTTAAGATCTTGGAAACTTGCAATATCCTTAAGGAAAAGGCTCTTCCATCGTCAGTTTTTGGCTGGGTTGTTGCCTAAGGACAGTCTGTGGTGATCATACTGTCCTTGAATATTGAAGGCAACAATGAATAAATTGGAGATTAAAGGAAGGAATCTCATTTTCAAAATAAAGCCATTGTCCGTGGAAAAACCTCAGGTGCCTAGCATGAATGTCTTCCTTCCAACCTCCCAAAATATATTAACTGAATCTGTACTTGCTTTCATACCTGTATATTTCAATTTTTTTTCCAGAAAAGTGAGACATCTCCGTTACTAAATAGTGAACAGTGGTTTCAGATAATTCAACAAACAATGTTTAAAGTCGGATAGAATTTTATCATAGTTTCCATAAGGCTCTTAAATCTCAGTCCCTGGTTAAATCACCTCTCTCAGGCCGCACAAATGGTTGTTCCTGAACTACATTTGGGACTGTTGTGTCTCTGGCATGAGGCCTGGACGATCCAAAGGATCGGCTGCAGGAGAATTCAAGTAATCTGGGACTGTGGAGGCCCTGAGTTTCTCTGAGACCCAGCTGCATGCCAATCCCGCAGTAAAATGGCGAGATGCCTGGGGAGCAGTTGTCATCTCCTGCTTATGAACTATTTCCAGATTCCTGCTGTCCTCCCTCATCTCTCTGAGGTGTACTGCAGTACGTGGCATGTGAAGCTGGGAAGATCAGATATCCAAAGCTGCTGATCCCACTCTGGACCTAATACATGAGAGCAGGAGAACAGCACAGTGTTCATAGAGATATTTGTTAATATTTGTGGAAATAAATGTGGAAATGTTACTCAAAAGATTGTATGTATAAACAGTCTGTATTGCAGCTATTATTTTCTGCTTATTTCTGATTTAACTTGATTTTTCTTTACTAGTGAGTCATAAGAAGAATATTTTACAATTGCTTTATTTCAGTATTTAAGCTGGAGAGAAGATTTTGCAGTTGACATAATTGAATTTGGTGGCATAGGCCATAAACGGTGAGAAGAGGCAGTGCTGTGGGTCTGTTGCTTTTCGTGAAAGTACCTAAAGGGTGAAAGCTGCTGACTTTTTTTTTTTTTTTTTTTTTTTTTTTTGATTAGTGTGTCATTAGTGAACAACACAGAGAATGCAAAAATGTCAGTTGAGTTGGTTGAACATTTTTAAAGGAGTTAGAAGCAAGCATCTGGGAGCCAGACTTTTCCTGTGGAAACATGCCAACAACTGTATTGTGTTTCCTTTCACTAAAGTGAGCTATGCTGAAATGCCTTGTCTCCTGTCCCTTTTTTCAGTAAACTCATTTCTGGAATCAGACTATAAATTTGAATACTTTAACCCTGCAGATTATTAAGGGATATTATGTGGTTTAAACAAGATGCTTTCTTCATGATTCTATGTATGTAAATATTATGTCAAGTCACATTTGTCACAATTAGGGACATGTAGTTTTCAGAAATGTCTTTTAAATTTAACTCTTGCTGCTTATCAACAAGTATGGGAAACTTTACTTGACATGTATAGACCTTTTTTTGTCTGTATTATATAAATTCAAGCCCGAGAAATATAACCCCTGTACGTGGTTGTCAAATAACACTGTAGCCCGGAGTTATACAGTATAGATTAGTTAATTGAATATTAGATTGCTAGATGTATTTACATAGAGAACTATTTATATTTTCTATGTAGATTTTAATAGCCACCACATTTATTTTAGCAAAACATTTTACTAATAAGGTTTATAAAATGTCATGTTGAACACTTAAATTATTTACATAACTAAGAGCTATTATGAGTTGAGAGAACAAACAAATTTATTTTAGTTACAGTGAATTCACATAAATCTTTATAGTGTTTATATATGAGAATGGACTTAGGCACATGCCGCACGTATTTAGGCAGGCAATCTCTACTGCAGATTCCTGTGAACCTACAAGAAAACCATAGAATCAGTTTGGGAAACATTGTTTGTTTTGCCCCTTCGAGTTACTAATTTGCATTCTGCCCAATAATTACAACTTCTTTAGGGGGAGGCAGGAGCATGTTTTGTTAACCAGATAAATAATTAGATGAATGTCTAGAAACATTAAACCCTACAAGCTTTGCATTATATTTTTGAGGCCTGTTTGGGACGCTGCTTTAATGTATTTTATTGCTTCTTTAGATGTTCAAGTATGGATTTAGGTTCATAACTTTAAACTCAAAGAGCAAAAATGTTAGTTCTTTGTATTTGTAGTTTTAATTCTTTCTATATGTCTCAAGCAGAGAAACTAGAAAACATCTATTTAAATTTCTCAGCTTTGCATTTGTTCAGATCTTAGATTATAATACCTTTTCCTGTGGTAAATGTATTTTTTAAAAGCATTTTCATTTCCCTAAATTTTTATTTTCTGAGATGTCTATTGCCTGGACTATTTTATGCCTAATTTGAGGCTTTAAGAACACTTTAGAAGTGTAGCCAAAATTGTGCTTTTCATGGAAGCTAGCACAAAACCTTACTTTCAGAGATGCTGCTTTTCAGGTGTAGAAGTTTAGTTATCAAATCTCTCAATCAAAAAGCATGGGTAACATTTTCAAAAGGATCTAGTTAAACTTAAAGTGTTTGTAGAAGTTGGGTTCTGAAGTGATTTACACCTTGTTTGATGGCCCATCAAATAATTTCTTGTTTTCTGAATTTAACATAGTCTGACCAATTCATTCAGCACATCGGATCAGCCAATTTGGAAAGACTTGATTTCTGGAAACAAATCACTAAAGTGAATTCAATTGTAAATACCTATTCTCTGTGTATATAAAAACAGGAAAAGAATGAATGGTTATCTGGAAGTGAATCTCTCTGTAATTTCTTATATTTTCTTTTATAATTATTGCATGTATATCCATGATTTAACTTGCTTGTGATGACCTTTATCTTTTCTCTTGAGAAGAATTACTATTATCAGGTCTTTCTTCATGAAGAAATAAAAAGGTCAGTGCAAAATCCATCCCTTATTTCTATGCAGTGAACATCGCACTTTAGCATATTTTTATTGAATTTTATTAATAATAATTAAATCAGTTTGTCTAAGAAATTTTATCATTCCAAAATTAGACATTTGAGATGGTATTTCCCTGCCTCTCCCTCTCCTTCCAAGCTTGCTATGGTGTAGCAAAGAATTTACATAGAAAAATATATAAGTAAGAATTTACATATTCCTGTAATCCTGTCAGGCTAACATTTTTTCCCCTTTTTTGGCTCTCTTTAACCCAAAATTGACAAGCTTTTATTTCTTCTGCATGACTGTTTTTTCTTTCTTTTCCTTTTTCTTTTTTTTTTAAAGAATGTGCCCCCCCCCTTTTTAAGTGGCGGTTTATAGAATTATATGTTTTTTTGGAAGGCTGGTGCTCGGAACTGAACTAAGTTGATTTAGCTGTCACTCAACCTTATTGAAGACTGCTTATTTGCAAGGAGAGCCCCAAGCAGGAAGGAGAGCTCAAAGCAAGAAGCTGAGTTCATGAAATCCTAATATAATTAAAGCCAGGAATTGCCTATGCCTCTGTGAATCATTCTGTTGCCCTGATGAATATATGCTGTTCTGTTGTTCAGGTGGCTAAGCATGCTTCTTCTCCTATCATGCTACTTTGCTCTTTAAGCCTGCAGGGCTTTATGAAGCCCTGGAAACAGCAGCTTTCATGCTAACGAACAAAATCTGTGTGAGACAAATGATGAGATCTGAAGATGATATAGTCTTTATACAAATTGATTGTGACTACTGAATGGGGTGCGGATAGGAAAGCAGGAGGACTGGGATGCTTGGTACTGGAGGAGGAGAGGTAAATGTTTAAAGGAAAAAGAGGAAAGGTGCTGACATCTATTCAGGTTTCAACAGGCAGGGAAGGGTAAGTAAAGCAAGGCATGCTCTCAGATTTCCTGAAAAATTTGTAAAATTATACATAATACATTGAGAAGATCCAGCTGTTTGTTTAAAGACAAAAATAACATTTAATACTGCACTAGTTTGCAGCAACTGTGCAAGACCTTGCCAATAATGCTGATTTTTTTCTCTTGTGTGTTTCTCTTGTGTTTTTCTTCCAAAGCAAGAGATGTGTTCTTTGATCACTTAATTGTCATATTTTTATGCTCTAAAACATTATAAGAAATACTTTCTGCTAGAAAAAGCTTTTGTTTCTTGCTTTTGCATTAAGTGAATGGGTAATTAAATAGTATCTATCTGCTTTTAAAAACATTCTTTTTGTTCATTGCCCTAGTTAGTATTTTTCATCTCGATGCGTATGTATGTGATAATACAGGAGAAATGCAGTGTCTTTCCTCTTTCACAAATGTATTTAGAAAGCGACTTTTTCCCTACTCATTTTTCCAGCCTTACTCATTTCTCTCTACTGTTTCACTCTGTGATTTTTTTTCATAGCAATAGTAGCATGAGGCAAATAACATTCTTCTACATAAGAGTAGAGAACTGTAGCCTGAAGTGTATGGCAGGAAGTCTTGTATTTGTCCCTAGTGGAATTGGGATTTTTTTTGATTTACTTAGTTCTTTAGCTGAGCTAATGTTGTATCTCTGAAATGTTTTTCTTAGGAAGGGAATGGTAGATCTACTTTTTGGTTTTGATTATGTCAAACTGAAACATATGCTTGGGTTCATTAGGTGGTGTCCCAGGAAGGTTGTTTTACAAGAGAGAACTTTTTGCAGATCATCTAGAAATGACATTTCATGACCCCAATATTACTGCCTCTCCCTCTTACCTTCTTTTCCTGGAGCAGAGAGCCTCAGTTAATTTTTACCAAAATCCACTATTATTTTTTCCCTTCTGAGAATCATGAGGTAACTTTTTCAAAAAGTCTTCTCATCAGGAGGCAGTGCTTTATCTTTATCTGAGCTGGCCATTTTGGTTATTCAGACTACCTACGCAATTGGGAGCAGTGGTAGTGCACAGTAGTGTCATTTCAAGATATGTGAAATACAATTGGGAAAAACAAAACAAAAACAACCCCAAACCTAGTATTAAAGAAGGAATTCAGGAAACCTCATGTCTGGAGTCTTGGAAAAATCCGGACAAAACTGAGTTGTTTGAGCTAATCCTGTTCTATAAAATCATTGACCCCAGCTGTGTCACAGATGAGTTGTCAACATGCAGAGATCCTTACAAACCACTGCTGCTTAGCTTAGGCTTTCTTAGGGCAGTCTAGAGAACCAAGAGACCAGATATTTTTGTTTGCTAGATACTTGATCTAAGTTTTAGAGTTAGACACAGGGGATTAGATGAGGCAGTTTACAGAGATCCTTTCCAGCCTAAAGCATTTCATAATTCTGTATCCTTCACTTTGTAAAGCCAGTGCTGCTTGTTTCTGGCCATTGGGATCAGTACATTGTCAACAGTAGTAACAGTTCAGTTACCCTGTGCTGATCTAACAGAGCTGTGCATATGCTCAACCTTGCTAACTCTGGAATTTAAGCCGTGGTTGTTTCTAAGAACTGATTAAAACTTGGACAAAATATTCGTTGGAGTTTTATCACATTTAGATAGTAGTGCATTTGAAACCTTTTGCCTCCCTCTTGGAATCATTTTTGGATCACATGTGTTGGAAGGGATTGGGACTGGGAATTGGCATGTGTTCTCTCTGTCCTCAACTAAAAGTAAAGCAGCTCAGTACACATAATATTGTTCATAAAAATGTTTCTGTTTTCATACTGTTTGTAATCTGGAGATCTCTATCCTGTATCATCTGCCTCCTATCATATTTCTGGGTAGAGTGGTGACCATTTACTCAGATGCAACTTCTACATCTGCTTAATAATTTGATGTTATCTTCTCACGAATCCCTGTATCTGGCCCAGTCCTGTCCCCATCTTCACTGGCTCTGTTATAGAAATCTGAGCTCTTTCATTCAAGCTTGTCATGCAGGAGTGTGACTTCTCTGTTTGAGTTGTTGGATAACTGCTTGACTCCAAAATGGGAATAATCTTCTTTCTAAATAGCAACCAGCTTGTTTCCTACTTCTTTCACCCTCTTGGAGGCATTTTCATCCCCAGACAATGCACCCTGATACAGTCAGTTCCTTTCTACCCCCAACTCATCTCACACTGTGGCTAGTGCGTTGCACCTTCAGCAGCCTTTTCCAAGCGGTTTCATTTGTTTAGAGTGCACCAGGAATTAAGCAGGGTGTGGGGAATGCAGGGTGAAATGTCAAGAAGTTGTTAAATCATTCAGTAATCTACCATGTCCGGGGGAGAAGGGCAAGATTGGAAAGGGGTGCGTCTGTGAGTGTATTTGGAAGATCATCAAAACTAGAGTTTTGCTACTTCGATTTAAAGATTTTTCACTATGGGTGGATCAGAGCCTCAAAGAAGAGGACTGAGAGTCCTTGCCAGTATATGTACACACATGAGGGCAAATAAGCCTAAGATCAAATAACATATAGAAGATTTCTGTAATATCAAGCCACTTGGGCTAAAACTCACTAAGATTTTGGGTGAAGTGTCTAGGCATACACAGGTGTGTATAGAGCAGGGATACTGCAGAGGACCCCCACTCCCATGACGGGGGAGCACTTTGCTCTGGGATGCTCAGAGAAGGCAGCATTCTGGCCTACATAAAAGAGCGTATTGATTCTTTTTCCTTTGTCTCCAGATAGTCCCTAACCTTCACGACTAATACTAGCAGAAGCCGACAGTTCAGCCAGATTTTAAAAAGATAGTATGTACTTAAAATTTGTGGTTTTATTACTCTTTCTTTGGGATTGCTTAAATGCTTCTCAAAACAAATAATCTTGTTTGTAAAAAGCCAGTTCTAGCTATGTTTTTTTTAAATGAGATGGCTGGACTGATTTATTTTCCTTATTAGAGTAATAATACATCTGTTACGGGGTTAGGTCAATATATAAAATTATAAATCTGGGAGAGAAAAGGTCTCATCTCTTTCCTATATTTATTCATATTTGAGACTTCTTGTTTACAGTTGTGCAGAGTCGTTATTTTGTAGAGGAAAAGTAATACTCTTGGTGTTAATATGGCATTGTACCTTTTAATTTTTCTTAAGCAAAGCAGTATATAGTCATGATGTTCAGTTTCAGCTGAGTTCTCCATGTGCATACCTCTGGGTTTGCATGCATGTGTCTGTCATCCCTGCTGAGTACAATGGTAAAGGCATTGTAGCTTTTATTGATTATTTAATAATGCAGGTATTTTTGTGGGGGTCTGTCTTACAAGACCTGTTTATATGCTTATAACCTTTTGACACCAAACTGAGTTTTCGAATGAAGATATATTAGTGTGCATTACAAGCATATGATTGCTTGAATTATTACAGAATAGATGAAAAATTAGTTCATTGCAGTAGTTTTTACCTTGACTGATCAAAACATCTCCCAAAGATTTTTCTAACAATATGTGATTGGAATAACAACTTCACATGGTGTAGAGTTCTGTGCTGCAGCCGAGAGGCATGTAAATACAAGCTGCTTATTTGCAAGAAGCTTCCAGATCTGCAATATGATTGCTATGGAAACCACACAATGAAAACCTTATAACCATCTGTGTGGTTTGGTAAATTTTGCTGTATAGCTGAGCTTTTTTTTGTTTACTGTTATTAAAGTGTTGAATAGAGTATATTAACCCACAATCTCAGATTATCCAAGGTATAAATTAATGTTGTGAAAAGACAAAATCTATCTGAGAGGATACAGCATAATAAAATACTAGTTAATAGTGGCATTAAATTAAGATCAAATATGTGAAGATGGATAAGTAGTGTCTTGGTAGATGAAACTGCTAAGTTTATGCATATTTATCATGGTGATACCACATTCCATTGAAGGAATGCACTGTTCAAGCCAAACTCTAATCCATTTTATACTCAAAAAGTCTGATTTTTTTTCCCTTTAAGAAAAATAAATTGGAAGAAAAATCAATGATCTCATGTCAAAAACTCAGCTAGCATAGTATTCATTGCTGACTTTTTAAATTGTGTGGATAGTAGAACCACCCATGATGGGGGATTTTTTTTCTGTTCTGTCTTCATCTTGAAAATTAATTAAATAAATTATTTTCAGGAGCTTTCAGAGATTGAAACTCCCCTTAATAAATATAGTTCCTTGTTCCACTGTCGCTAAAAGAATTTTTAAAAATTGTTTGCTGTTAGAATCTCTGAGAACTGGTGGAGTATAGAACATAACCTGTATTTCAAGGGCCAGATCCAAAGAACAGATGTTCTTTGGATCTGCAGGTCTGAAAGAGTTCACTGGTTTGACTAGTGTTCCTTTGACATAGTGAGAAGATGGAGGAGTATATTTTTCACTGTAGTGATAATAATGGTGTGAAGAAGCAATACAGAGGAAACATTCTACCAACTCTGCATTTTAAAGGTCTACATGACTCTTCTGGCCCAATATCTTAATAAGGATTCTCCTAGGTGTTTGTTTTGTTTTTGTTTTTTAATTTTTCCTCTTCTGGCACCATTGCATGTTGTACCACAAACTTTACTATGTCATCTCTGACTAAAGCATTAAGTCTCTAGGTATCTGAGGCTGTTGTCTTTGAAAGGCATCTCCCACACACTGTTACTACCTCAGGACATGATGCCAGAAAACACTAGTAGAAACTATAGGTTCTTTTTTACCACTCTAAGCCAAGTCTATTAGATCTGCACTGCTGTGGGTGTGACTACATTGCCAAGTAGTCTGGATCAACTGAACCAGATTTGTAACTTTTCAGAAAGGTTTTACTGTGGAGTCAGTTTAGTCTGGGTGCATGGACTGAAAGCCCATTAGCGACTGGACTATGTGCAGTTTGGTTCTGGAGTGCTTCTTCTGGTCTAATTATGTCTACAAGGAATTTAGTCTATCTAGACTTTGACAATTCTTTGGGGGAAATCAAAGCACGACAAGTGGAGTGGTGGCATCCCAACCATCCTACTAACAGGGATGTGCATTGTTTGAATTTGGGACCTTCTCAGTGTTCAAAGAAGTTTAGTTCAGTCATTTTTTTTCTCTTCTTCAGATACAACTCTTTTGAACTCTTGTTTGTATTTTATTAAATACATATTTCAGGAACAGGAATGACAATGTTCTAACTTTCTATATGAAACCACAATACTATCCAAATATAATCAATCATATCTGTTATGAAAAATCTCTTCAAACCTCTTCTACTTTTTTTTTCTTAAGTTGAACCCCCACCAGAGCAGACTTCTCCGTGCCAGATAGTCTGATGATGATGCCAATTATAAAGTTAAAATCCAAAGTATGTCCAACACATAAATTCAGGATGGCTACTAGTCCAAAAATCTGTAGCAGTTAGTATCAGCATTTGTTTTTATCAATGTGTAATATCCTGTCCATCAGATGAAATTGTATCTTCTGGTTAAAAAAAAAAAAAAAAGAAAAAGAAAATGAAACCAGCAGTGGAATAATAATAACTGCAAGTGGTGCAATTGTGATATGGAACCTATAGAATGATAGTGCCTCCTAGTGCTCTAGACAACACATGGGATATATTTGTGCCATTTATATGCCTATTCTAAGTGCTTAAAACAAACAAATGAGTGTATTGGGAAATGTGTAACAAGTGGTATGCCAGCTGGGGGAATACATTTAAATGCAGTATATAGTTTGGAGTGTTTTGTGTTGTACCAAAGCTTCAGATTTTCCCCATTCTATTGTTTTTCCTTTGGCTCAAAGAATAGTTCGTATTAATCTCAACTAGACTTTTAGGTAGTCAAAAGTCAGGTGGCAAAAACTGTTGGTGGTTTAGTAGGGCAAAAGTTCAAAACCCTTTGTAGAGGGAATCTTATGATGTAATTTAATATTTGTAGGACTATGTATAAAAGTTAGCAAACAATTATGCAACAGGTCTACTCTTGTGCTTTAAACATCTGCTTTAATATTTGCAGGAACAGTCTTGTAGGTAAATTAAATTGCTACGAGGCTAACAATCCTTTGAACTGTTGATATAAAATTCATTCTTTGTCAGAGTAGATTTGCTTATGAGAAATGTTTTAAAAGTTGTGTGTTCTGTGTCTGTTATCTGTCATTTATAAAATATCAAAATCAGTTGCTGAAATGCATATCTTAAAAATATACATGAAAATATAAGAGGTGATGAGTAGGAACACGAAATAATTTAAAAGTATTGAAAGTCTAATTCTCATTTGAAAAGTAGGTTTATCAATACACTAATTCCTCATTTAGTACAGCAGCTTTAACAGTTGTGGTATTCTATAAGGGCCAAGGTAAATCTATTTCTACTTCCTTTTGACCCAAAATAAAGAATACAACTAAAAAAGAATTCAGTTTGTTCCTTTCTTGTTCTTCTTCTTTCTTTCTTTCTTTCTTTTTTTTTTTTTATTTTAATCTCACCAAGAGAATTGTTGGCTGCAAATTGTGTCAAGTAATTCTTATGTCCCGTGAGTTGAATGTGGATTTACTAAGGGTATGGTAATGAAAGCCTTCCATGTCTGGATTGAACAAGAAATATGGAGTGCATCTTAGAAAATTGTTTGTGGTGGTTTTGGAGTGTTCCAAGCCTGTTAGCCAGAAAGCATGCTTTAGAGTTGTTCGCTGCCAGGCTTTCTCGTTTCTTCTCTCCTAAACTTGCACTAAGATACAGATACAATCTAGTTTACTTGATTGTATGGTCAGCCGCAGTGGTCAGCAGGCAGGAGCAGTGAATGCCTGGCTTCTGCAGGGGCTGTGTTCCTGTTGTGGGTGTCTAGCCAGGGTGCCTGTCTGCCGGAGTTGACAGTAAGATGAGTAAAATGTCGCCTGCCTCCTTTGCATGCTTCTGATTAGAGCATTTGAATTCTTGCCTGGGCTGGGGATCATTTTAGCTCCTGAACTTCCTGTTCTTTATTCTGGCAAGAAGTGTATGTAGCAGAATAGGACCCTCATTCTAATTGTCTTGGAATAATTGAAAAACAGCAGAACTGCAGCTCTGTATTATCATATTCAGAGTAGAGTGAAAAGAGAAACAGATGTTCACAACTGAGATTTTGAAAGAAAGGTTTTGGAGTGTTTGAATGGGTAGGGGAAACTGCAGAAATAACAACGCTCCAACTTGTGTGCAAATGCAAAATAGTAAACAGGGCTTAAGATCTGGAGATGTAGAGTATGGCTTTCAGACTGATGGGGGCTGTGATTCCTGTCAGCCAAGGTGTCCCTTCAGAGTTTCATTTGCAATTACGTGTTTTGCAGAGGAAGAAAGTATTTCTGCAAAGACTGAAGTGCCAAGAAAATTGAGCCAGGAGAAAGTTACCATCGTTTCAGGTAATCTGACACAATGTTAAACTTTTTCTTCTTTATTTTTGTATGCAATTTTTTTTGCCTTTATTCCTTGTATCTTGCCTTTGCTGTTTTAAAATAATGTTTTTACAGCTCTGTAAAGTTGTCTTTTTGACTTGGGTATTTGATAGCAGCAAAACTACTTAGCACCACTTAGGATGCATGAAAACCACTTGAGAAGGATTTATAAAGTAAGCCAATTTATACAAGGTATTCCTTCCTGAATTACTTTGTAATGACTCAATTAGCTTTCATTTCTGCACAAAGGAGATTTAGTTGCATAAATTAGCTTATCATCATTGAGGAAGTGTCACTGCTAAAGGACAGTTTATAGATACAACATGCAGTTGCTGTCAAACCTATAAGAATGTAATATAGACATCTGTGTATACTTTGTGCTTGAGCAGAACAGACTTCTGCCATTCAGAGACTAACAGGGGACAACAAGTTGCCCAAGGGACTGGCAATGTAGACGTCTCTGAAAAGGTCAACTTGACACAGGCTCTGACAATCGACCCAAAGCTCTGTCTTCTTTGATAAAAATCAGATAAACTTAAGACCACTAATTGATCTGCAGCCTGTTTAAATGTTGGCCATGCATATCTTCATTGCATATGATTACTGCAGAAAGCAAATGAATTGGGTAAGAAATGCCAGAGTCCAGTGACAGCAGCATAAAAATTGGAAAAGGACACAAATGCCCAGAAAGGCTGTGAAGGATATTCTCTCAGTTTTAGCTTGGCAAACTGCCCTTGTGCTAATTATTTCTGGGACTGGAAAAATAACTGCATGCACCCAGTAAGGTCACATGGCCAGACAACTTTTCTTGACGGAAAGGTATTTCCAGTTATGCTTAAAAACAAGATATATACATGCTTCAAGGGCACAGACCTTTAGATAAACCACTGGTGATTTGACACAGCAAATAGAGAAGACTTGCTTCTTATCAGACCTTAAGCCTCTTTGAGGTCTGCTGCATTGTAACTGTGACCTGCATTGACATGCAATCTGGATCACCTTCCCTCATCGCCCATAATGCACATCATTCTTTCAGGGCTGTCAAGGAAAGGGTGGACAAGAAGAGTTCCTTTAGGAAGTAGCTTTGCAGGGCTCTTCCTGTTGCAACATGTGGAGAGGAAATGGAGGCCTGATTTCCTGACCCATCCAGGAAAGCAGGAACAGGTTGCTGTGAAGAGCTTTGGGTTTGCTTTTCTCAGAAAGGAAGCAAGAGCCAAGTCATCAGATGCTGTTAGCATTGTGCTCTGCTAAAAACATGTGTAAAACAACATGACTCATTACAGCCATAGCATTTAGTACTCATTTAGACATTACCGTAATTACAGGAGTGTGTCATCATAATGCGGTGTAGGGTCAATCCAATTATATGCTTGAAAGCAACGTGTTTTTTTTCTTTTTTTTTTGTAAACTCATGCACCATCTTGAAGTGCTAAATGTTTATACTTTTAAGAAATCAAGTCCTTAGCACCTTCACTTTTGAAAAGTTTTAACTCCTATGAGGTTACCTCTGTCAATCTCTTAGTGTTTCAGTAATGTCCTTGAAAATACCGGAACAGTTCTCTCCAGGCATCAGATTCATTTCAAGCAGTAATTTTAACACTATAGTAAAGCAGTATCTGACCTTATTTAACTAAGTGTTTAACACTAGAAATATTTGTTTGCCAATTAGATCTATAAGTTGACATGATTATTTCTGATAGGCATCTCATCATAAATATCTAAATTTATTAAAGAATATTCCTTGTTTTTCCATAAAAATAAAACTTACGCTCTTAAATTTCATTTACTGCCTGGGTTTACTAAACCTAAATTTCACAGATGATCTTCTAAAAAGAGCCAGTACCTCAGCCTGATGGTGAAGGCTTTCTTATTCTCTAATGTTTTTTTTCTGTTGTTCTAGCTTATCTCTGCTTCAATTAATGTGCAGACTCCAGAATTCTTTTCATCTTTCAGTCTTGGTGCTAACTGTTGCTGCTAGATAGCTTTTAATGTTAATTACTAGTGACCTAGTTATTTGAAAATACCTAAGTGTTGGAGGGCTGCAGGTGTATAATATGGCTTGTTGGGTCGTCTTTTACTACCCATTAACGCTTCCACAACCACTGTTGTGTTAGTAAGTGTAATAAATTCTGTGTTGTCTCAGGTAAATACTTTGCTTTTGGAGTAACTGAAGAACAAAAAGAAGAATGAAACTATCCTGAGAAAGATTATGCAGAGAAAATTGAGACTAGAAGTTGAGTCCAAATAAATCCACTATGATTATTTACCCCTTATTTCATAATTTTTTGCATGTGGGAAAAAGAGCAAAGAAATAGTTACAGGAATTCTTTGCAGTTTTAGGACAACATCAATGCAAACAAATTGTGTCCTTGAACAGTCTGTCTCATCTGAGCAAAAAGTCTGAACACTGAGAATCTTAAGTCAGTTCTGTTTGGATATTACTAATTCTTTACTTCGCAAGTCTCTCTTTAAGCAGTTACCTTTAATATGGTAGATATTCAGCACAAGAGGACACAGCAGTACACAGTAGTTTTCCAGAAGTTCACATTTTACAAAACTGTTACGTAGTGTAAAAAAGTTCAGACTGTGATTAGTAACATTAGAATCTGATCTTTTTGAAGAATCTGATCAAAAGTCAAGCAATATGAGTCAGAACTGCAAGCTTCTTAAAGATCATATTAATATATTGGACACCAAACCAAAGGGGAAAAAGGAGGACATGCTTGGGTGTTCCTTCATTCCACAAGTGACCTGTAAGCAGATAACTTGGAACTAGTAACTCTACATCACTATCACAGTAGTTTGCTAACTTTGCTGCCATCAGTGTTAAAATGGAAGTGAGGCACAGCCGTATTTATTTAAATGTTTTAAATGGTACATGTCCATATTTTGGCTATAATTCCATTTTTTTTTATCAGTCTAGTTTTTGTCAAGTCTGTGATCTGAAATGGCAAGTGCCAGAATGGCTCAGATGAGGATACTGGAATGGGACAGCCTTCGGTTAGATTGGACAGCACATGTGAAAATGTTTAAAGTGTGTACTCTTAATTTGTTTTTCCAGATTTTGTCGTCTCTGTCTATTGAGAATACTCTTAAAGTTCTTTTTTTTCCCTTGAGTAATGTGTTGGCACTGTTAAGTTTTAAACAATCTACAACATTTGAAGTTCATGCTCGAGTGATACACTTGTCAGAGTTTTACCTGAATTGTTCATCTTTCATTCTTCAAGCATGTATTATAAGATGCCAGTATTTTTGAATTAAATAAGCAGTTTGCCAACCTTCCTGATGGTAGGCTCAACCACTGCTGTTTGATCTATCAAACTCTGAAATGTTTTCATCAGTATATTGGACAAAAATTTCTGTTGTTCCTATTACTGTTACTGGAAAGACAGAGATGGCAGAAGAAAACCCTGAGGAATTCTTCATGGAAGGGTTTTGAAAACTGTTGTATAGTTGTTCATCTGAATAAATCTCCTGGAATGAAAGAAATATTTCCAGCAGAAACAGCTTATCCAAAACCATGCTCAGCCATTTCTTGACTGGTTATGTTAAAAGCAGTGGGCGGACTAAAAACAAACGCCACGTACTCCCTATTTACGAAAAAGAATTTGTGCTTGATCATCTCTCATTCGCATTTGTGGTCTAAGTGACCACGCTTTCTAAATATATCAGACTTTCATTTAACAGTTATACCATACACAGTATTTTTAAGGCACAAAACATATTTTACAGAGTATAATAGTAGATTGTAATTCAGACAAGGTAGTGCCAGCAAATTAATACCTTATGAATTTAAACTCTAATTGGCACTTAAGTTTTGATGTTAAATCCACAGACTATTTTCATGTAGTTTGTGTGTTTAGAAGCTCCATGTAGTTTTCGTACCATATAAATACCAAATTCCTACACCCAGGTCCCCTGGTTTTCTTTTATTCAATTCTTCAGATGAAATCAGAAGGAATTTGGCATGGTCCTTTTAAAATGTGCTGGCACAAGAAAGAAAGGGCTTGTGTTTTACAGAGGTTTTTGCAACATTTGGTTGTACCTGTGTTTGTAAAGCACTGTGAGCAACTTAATCATTTCATGAAGCTTGCTGTCCTTTAGATGTATAGATTCTGAAGGTGTACTTACATTTAGCATTTATATATGTAGCTACTTCTAGTATTTGAAGAAACTTGTACTGGCGGGTATGAAAAAGCATTCCCAAAATGGAATGCATGCTTGCTTGGAGACCAGCATAGTTGTTCACAAACTTTTATTGGCACTTTCTCTCCCTATTTTTCACTTCTGTGCCGCTGTATACAAGTTGCTGTCTGAAATGGGTGGTAGCTGATATGAACAGCTCCTGTCTTATGTTGCTTTCACATACGCGGGCACAGAGGCATGGTTAGTTGTTGGGCATGATCATCAGGGTATCAATAAGGTTATTTTAAAATGCATCTTTTTCAGTGTTGCCAAGTCATTAGTTAAGTTTCATTCCCACTCTGAGGCTTAATGAAATGCTTACGTTGAACATCTAGGGAGAGATGCGTCTCTGTCACTGTGGGATCTCTTCTCTTGTCAGTGTTCCCCTTGTAACTCGTGTTAATAGGAATTACTTCAGGTGCATAAATGGTAAGAGCAGACCCCAAAGTGATAATCAGTTGAAAAATCATGATTCACTTTAGTGCAACTCTGCAGACATGAAAGTCCTGATTTATTTATTTAACCAGATCAAAAAGACAACTGCTGAAAGATTTGAAAGGCTGGGATATACAAGAGTAGCTCTTTCAGTTTTTTTCTCTCACAAGGGCTTATGTCATCTTTTGTGGGGTAGTGCTGGGAACTGCAGTCAATACTATATGAAAAAGACTGAGGAGATGCTTTGATTAAAATATTATTACAGATTATTTTGGTGTTAACCTGTATTACTGCTTTTAATTATCTTATGCTAAATTTGTGAATAATGAACTGACAGACAAATGGGAGTGGTCAAAATTTGGAGGTGCATTTCAAACTGTTTACATTTTCCTTTTGAGATTATACTATCTATACATTTTACAATAACCAAATCTCTTATTTCTAAATAGATGGGATTTTTTTAACGTATTGCTGGTTTTGATGTGATCACAGCAGAATCTGTGCACTGATAGTCAGAACGCCCTCTAGCGCTATGTAGTGAATGCTAACCAGTAATCACCAGTTTATGGAAAAATAAATGGTGGCTAACAGCGATACTAATTTTAAGGTTGCAAATGTTTCATCTTACACCGATGTTGTCATCAAAACAAGATAGTGCAGAACACAGACTGAAGTGAATAAATAGAAAACAAGCTCTTCTTGCTCATATTAAGAGAATTAAAATTAAACTTTAAGTATCTGTCAAAATAGAGAACAAGACAAGTTGAATGCTACTTTATATAGAACATGAAATTTTCTTTTGTCTTTTTACTTGATATTTTAGCAGGATTTTTTTTCAGTGATAAACTTAACCAATCGTGATTAAATTGTAAACTATAAATAATGGTGTAGAGTGCTAATGACATGCAAATGTGACTGGTATATGTTGGAATAACCAGCAAGCCTGCTGTTCAAGGATCATATAACAAAACTAAGATGACAGCCTTCATCCAGCCAGTTCAGTGATATTTATGTTATCAGAATTAGAAGATAGCTTTCCAGTGATGTAAATTATTAGTACATATACATTCTGTCTGGTTAGTGTATACATAATGTAACTGGTCATCTTAGTGGTATTGCTTACATTCTTTTTGCATTAACTCATCACACTCCATTCTCATGGAATTAAAAACAGGAAATAGTTTGCAGTGTAACAGAAGCACCCAGTGTATTTAACCATGTGTAAGTGCTGTGTTTCAATAGATGTACTCTGTATTGTAAGTGTATGACAAAGCATTTATTACTGTGTTATTGCCGTATTACAGAGCAAAGAGTGCTAAATAATCAATCAGTTAATGGTCTGTATGGCAGCTTGAACACAGCGCATCCATTGTGCTTATGCTGTTAGAAGGATGAGTTTATGACTGTAGTGTAGTTGCATGTTTAGCCAGAGCTTAATGTCCTAAACTGGAGCTGACACAAATATTTTTAAAATGCAACTTCAGCAAACAGTTTCAGAGTTCTCCAATATTTCAGAAGGAACAATCAAAGATTATCTAAAAGGTTCTCAGAGAAGTTATTTAGTTTTGTTGGAGCAGAAAAGGGAGGGGGAGCATATCATAAAATAGTTACTTTGGCTTCCTTTCACAGATTATTATTAATTACACTCTAGCATTTTTTATCAATTTCAAGTTGAGATACAAATATGGCTTGCTGGAAATATATTAGTATAGAAAAACTAGCTACTCTAAATTGCAGCTGGGAAATGCTTTGAAAACCTGTAGCTACATGTCTTTAAGTGATACAAGGGCTGCCAGTGAGGGGCTTACACATTAAACTTGGTTTCCACTTGCTTTTGTGGTATGAAGGAGCTGTTTTTACAAAGACCGTTAAGAAATTTGTTCTAATAAATTGCCATGTAGTGTCTGGAGATTTAAAGAGCAATTTTCATCCTTCAGAATCTTTATTCTTTTGTAATTAGATGCTGTGTTTTCTTCGCAGATGGTAAAAATACCGATTATGCTAATTTCTATCAAGGTTTGTGGGACTGCACAGGAGATGTACCTGATGAGTTGACATTTAAACGTGGTGACGTTATCTACATTCTCAGCAAGGTACAGCATGTTATTGAGACTAAATAGTTGTAAAAAGAGAGCCGTGGTGGAAGGGCACATTCCCACAGTACTGTGGGGGGAAAGTGGCACTCCCTTTCAGATCCTTTGTTTGCAATCAGATATTCACCGCAATTAATTATTTTGTCAAATGGACTCTAATCTCATTTAAAACATAGCCATGTAACAGGAATTAACTTAAAAGCATGTTTATTTACTTGTTAAATCCTGGCTACCGTTTGTTAACTAATTTAATGGGAGACAATGTGCTTTCTGCTTGTAAAAGTTAACCTTGTAGAATTTTATATTATCTTGTACGTTATGTTTTTTGTTTCCTGTTTTGTATTCCTGACTCTGCTGATTCTGGCTCTTGGAGCATGCTGCTACTGAAGACGGCTTGTTTTTTCAAACTCTGCTTTCATCTTTGTGTGTATATTGCAATTGTTCTGACAACTTAGATTCCAAATTTGTTTCCCCTGACAGATGTAAGCAATTTTTAATTCATTGTTTTCAAGTTTGCACAACAAATGATAGATTTAATTCTTCTGGTCTCAAACGATGTTAAGTGGTATAAGGCATGAGATTTTTACTTTAATATTTGTTATTTTTCCTATTTTTTCCTTTAAGGAAAAAACTCTCTTAAATATGTGTCTCAGTCCATTGAAGTCTACTTCTGAACAATTCATCTAAGAGGAAATTTATGTCTTCCCCACATATTAGAAAAAAGCTGAGCTTTTCTACTTTTTATTTAAAAAGAAAACTTTAATATATATAGAATACATACCTCAGATGTAGCTGCCATTCAGTATAATTCATGTGGAAGATATTGTAGGTCATTGAAATATGTAAGTAGCTGCATGAAAGCTAAGTCATCTGTTTGTATGAGTTTCAAACTCTTCAGTTTTGTCACAATTGCTGTAAATCTTCCTTGATACCTTTAACTGCAGTATTTCTAGATAATAAATGTACAGCTTCTGTTTAAATAAATTCAAGATTTATGGGTAGAAAGGTAGTCCAAATATAAAAATATGGAAGATATATTACTAATGGTAATGTGACCATGTATGTCTTTTGAGGTATTTCATTGTCACTTAAGCTAATAACTGAATTACATTACTAAAGGCAGGATAACACTCTTTGATTGGGCAGACTTTCATACAGTTACACAGCACTGAAGAATGGTACTAATTTAAAATAAACGCCTCTTCCGCCTCCTCTGTCATCAAAAAAAAAAAAAAAAAAAAAAAAAAAAAAAAAAAAGCCTCAGAACAAACAGATCCCCCCTGTTTGTACCTTTCTGTAACATTATGGGGAATATGTAATAAAATCTTAAATGTTCAGCATGTAGGTGGAAAAATCACTTGCTACCTCTTCCCCCAAAATAATGAAATATTTAATTAAAAAAAGAAAAAAAAAAAGGAGTGGAATAGAAAAACAGTAGCTTAAGCCGACCTCTGTATATCAGCCGTCTTGTGACCATGCCCTGATTAATCCGTAAGCAGTCCTTGAAGCCAGCCTGCTGTTGCTCCAGACGTATCGAACCTTTCGGTTTGCGAATGATTTCTGCTGCAAAACAGAGCCCAGCAAATTCACTCCTGATTCACTTAAAGACTGTTACAGCTTCTTCAGAAAAATGAGTGTTGGCCACTATTGTCAGCTCTGAATTTAGGGTCCTTGGGGGGGAAAGTGCCAGAGAATTTATCCATCTAACCGTTCCCTTGATTCAGTTTCAAGGTCTGATCATTTACAAGCTCCTTGTCCGATGCTGCGGGAGAATATAACCAAAGTAGAAGTGAACCTAACCATCTTGAAGTAGGTCGAGACTTTGCTTCAGAAAATATTTCTTGGTCCGTTACATTAATACTTGATTTTTGTGGCAGTCGACAGGAGTCCTTGGCTTTTTTTTTTTTTTTTTTTTTTTTTTTTTTTTTTTTTTTTAACTTTTTCACACCATCTAGTGGCTGAAAATGAGAGATGCAGATACTGACAGGGGGTGATGTGGATAGATCCAAAATGGTGTCATAAATTCAGCTTCAGCTTGCACCTAGCTGTGCTTATTGCCTTTCTATCATATGTCAGCCAGGTATGAACATTATTCTTGAAGAAACCGTATTTTACTGATACAGAAGTAAGTACAGGTATAGCAATATCATAGTAGGAAGGATTAAGCAGTGACAATATGTTGAGAATGTTTCTCATGTAATAGTTCTTTGTTTTACAATGAAACATAAATGACATAGCACAATAGAACACGATAAAAATAGTAAAATACATATTTTCAGATTCCAGCAATGCCAAAACAATCTAATTTTATCTGCTTTTTACGTAGCTTTACAGAAATTGGGGTGGAAAAGTGACTATTTTGTTTCCAAGGAACAATATCATTAGCACAACAAAAGTCATTATGAACCAATTTGGAAAATATAGGCGTTCATACAGTTTAAGTAAAGTAAGATGAGTAACACGTTACATTAAAGTTTCTAGTTGAATGCCTTTTAGAAGAATAATCAAGATTCCAGTTTGGCAATGTTTACTCACTGAAGTAGCTAAGCATTACAAAAAGACAAATCCTCCTTAATTTACCTCATATTGAGCCTCAGAATTCATTGTTAATGTAACGAGCACAATTTGCATGCTTAGACATTGATCCTACCAATGTCTACGTATACAGCCAGTTAAATTACTGTACAAATGAAGTTTTCCCTGTTTTTTAAGATGCACTGGAAAATCAGTTGAGCTAGTCTCCAAATATTTGTGTCTTCTGTGGCTTCTGCATGACAGTAGTGATGTGGACTCTTAGCCTTGCCCCTGCACCCCCAGAAAGTTTTTTGGGGAGTTTTAACTTTTATTTCTTGCAAAATGTGAGTTTTTGATGTGAGCAGAATTAAGCAGAATTGCCTTTGTTAATTTTTCTTTATAAAAAGGAAATTACCTTTTCAGATTAATTGTCAACATTTACCAACAGATACACTCAATATTATTTTATCATTTTAATTTATAATATTTCTGAATATTTTAGTGGCTTTTTAACTTAACCAATGAATTGTGTGAGCTTTTAGAAATTTATACTCTCCTCCCCCTTGCAGGACAAAATATTTTATAGCTCTACTAATAGAGGGACCTTTTAAGAGTTGTCAGTTAATACTGACTATTCACAATGCGATACTTTAAGGTGTCCTGTTTTCTGATAGGAAGATTGCTTTCAGCTCCTGCTCATTTATGGGCTCACCTTTGCTTTCAAGTTCGTGTGATAACTAGGAAAATAACCTGTGGTGTAACAATCTGTTTTACAAATCTTCCATAACTCTTATGCAAGAAAACAATTTTCAGAAGCAAAACCAACTATGAGTGTTGCTAGCCATATTTTTTTAAAAGTTTGGCATGCATTGAATTCCGGCTATATATACAATTTACATAAATGTGGCAGTCACAGTATTTATTTATTTGTTTTAGGTGGAATGCTTCGTGTTGGGAAACTTCATAGTTTCATCAGCCAAATGAAAGTAGTAATGGAAATTTACTTAGACATTAGCAGGCCCCTGCTTAGCAGAATTACCAACCTATCTTTACTTTTAACCTAATTTAATTCCCATCAAGTTTACATTTATATTTTCATTAAAGCAACAAATAATACTTGAAAGTCAAAAATTGCATTTCAAACTGGAATACTGCTTCCCTGTTATTACTTCAGTGTATGCCAGTGTAATATAATGCTACTCACTCTGGTATTTATGATCCATGGAAATCACATCTATGACTTAACC
This sequence comes from Rhea pennata, assembly GCF_028389875.1. NCBI lineage: Eukaryota > Metazoa > Chordata > Aves > Rheiformes > Rheidae > Rhea > Rhea pennata. The sequence continues at coordinate 37,264,455 of NC_084664.1, read as the reverse complement.
CTTTGCTTTAGAATTTTCCATGAAAGCAGAGTGTTATATAACTCCGTATCTGGAACACCCTCCATTCAGCAGCTGTGCATTGGCAGTGGGGCAGATTGTTGTTCCCCCAACACAACAAATACTTGTTAAAATGTTCACATCTGAACCGGTATTTTTCTTGTTCAATGAAAAGGTAGACAAAAAAGTCTCCACAGCTCAGATTACTACTTATGAAATAAAGCACAACTTAATAGTGTGGCTCTTTCATAATGAGTGACAGCTTTTTGTACAGTATATGTGTAATCTTTCTATAAAGTATATTTATGTTTATTCAGTATTTCTTCATAACAGTATGAAAGGCATACTAAAATTTTGAGAGGTTTCTTTTTTTCAGGCCCTTGTCTGACTGACCATAGTGAAAGCTGTTTTTAATGATAATTTAGCTTCCCATGATAATCACGCTGGTTTTATCTACACTAGCAAATAATGTGTACAAATGGGAGCAGATTTGCAGAGCTGAATGTGTAGTGCTTGAGGACCTGGTGTCCACTGCACATTTTGCATGAGGTTTATTGTCAGAATAGGTCTGTTTGCTTCTGTGGAGTGAATCTGCGTTAGTGGTTGGAGCACATTAAAGTGCAGCTTCCATTTCAGTTTCATCTGCAAAAAAATACAGTTTGTGTGTTTTGTGACTGTTCTGCAAAATGAACCAAAGTGTGTGCTTCAGTAGGACACTCCTGATCAGAACTAAAATGCACATGTGGATGCACTTACTGAGTTTGAAATTTTCTTTTTCTTACTTGTTTAGGTATGTTCCTTACACAAAAAATAAACCTCATACATGGCTAACTATAAGGCCACTCTTGTGAAGGCCTTTAAATGAAAGGTTAGTTAATACAGACTAATGCAAAGTGACTCTAGCTGTTGGTTTGCATACTGTTTAAAAACATGTAAGCATTTACCTACTTGATCAGAAAAATTTTGGCATGACATATGACAGTAAAAGACCTTTCAGTCATTCTGGATTGTTTTCAGGAGGCAGCTTTGGTTTAGAAGTCAGCCTGCTTATCCTGATTTGTATTGGAACTTTTTAATTGGTGTCTATTTTGTTTCATGTCATTGTGGGAAATAAAACCTAATAACGCTGCCATACAATAAATCTGAGGCTTGCAATCTTAAAGATGACCATTTTATAGCTGTCTTAAAACAACTCTACTACCTGTGAAGAAGTCTCATTCAGTTATCTAAAGCATTTGTCATTTTCTGCTTTTTAGAGAAAATGCTATTCTATGCCAAAAATGCTCCCTAGTTGATCATGTATCTTTCAGCAATTACACCAAAGGAAGTTCTAAATTTTTTCAGCTAGTCTGAATTTCCTGGATGAATTAGAGGTGTGCTAAAATATTATCTTGCCAAAATTGGCCCCTAGGATATTCTTAAAAAAAAAAAAAAATCTCCTATGCTTCCCACACTTCTTTAGCTTGATAGGAATGGCTATTTATTTTAACCACAAACCAGGTTATAGAAACATTTTGGTTTTCAGTTTTAGAATTTGCAACACATTGATCTATAAGTTAGTATTACTCGTAATGCTATGGGAGAGGGAGAGAGAAAAAAACTGAGTTAACACACTTCAGTTGTGTATTTTTTTTTTAAATACAATGCCGTTGTTTTCTTCACAGCATTGAAACACTATGATTTTCAGCAACTCTTAAAAAAAATGTTGAACAATAGAGACTAGTTGCACAAAGACCAGATGTTACCAAATTTTGTTGAAGTCACTAGAAGTTAACAGGGTGCAAAGCATCTGGAGATGCTGATTTACTCAAAGGATCTGTTTTTAATGGTCAGAAGAGAATGCTATAGACATCCTCTTGCAAGTCAAAATTCTCTTCTATACCATATAAAAATCCAAGATTTAAAAGATTAAAAAAAATGTGAAAAAGAAGTAGTATATTTATATATACTGTGCTTTCCCCAAGGCCTAAAACTTTTAAAATCAGTATCTCTTAGAGTCTTAGGTATATATGTAGCGTAATGCAATGGAATTGGTGGAATGGGGTCAAGGAGAAGCATCTGTCCACAGTGTGTTCAGTTGAGAACCTTTAAAGAGGCTATAAATCCTACTTTTTCTTTCTCTTTTTTTTCCCCCTGTCCTATCATTGCATACCGCATAGAGAAGGTTTTGCCAGCATATTAAATGTTAAGACACAACCTGTTCCTTGCTGCCTTCTGAAATCGCTTCACTTTAATAAATTTCTGCCGGAAGGAAGAATCCACTCTGTATTACAGACAGTAAAAACACAGAAGTGGCTTAGAAAGCCTTTGGTCATTTGTTAGAGTTGTATTATTTGGCTTAATATATTCCACTATATTGTATTCCAGGGGTTGTGTTGGCCTTCCCTCCCTCCCCCACCCCCACGTATGCATGTGCACGCACGCACACGCGCGCACACATACATGCACGCACACGCACAAACATCGCCTGGTGTGGCAAATGTGCTCAGAGTCGCACGGAGTGGCTGCGAGCGTGGCGGCACACTTGTGCATTCTCCTCATTGCAGCGTGGCTGGATTTGGCCCTGCCCCCATCTCCTGCCCCTCCATTTGCCTTGGAGCAATTCATTTTGCAGTTATTGAATTTCTTTGGAGAGTTATTTTCATACAGCAAGCATCACAGCACCTCTGGATCTTGATAGCATTTCTACATAAGGAGAAAGAAGCTTTGTGTTAGTAATTACCTAACATTGTCAGGAGCTGACTGCAGGCCTCTTTCTAGTGATAACAGAATAACCACATAATGTAGCTTTATAGCACATGATTAATAGAAAATAATTACACATCCTACAAAGGGATGCAATATTTCTTATAAATTGACTACAATGGTTTCCTGTAGATTAAAGGACTCTTCATTATTTTATCAGTCCTTCTGAAGTATAGTCGCTTCCCTATGTTAGCACTGATGTTAAAGAGCTGAATGCAGTGAAGGATACCAGATGGTAAACCTAGTGGTACCTGAGGTTTTAGGCTGATGCTTGCAAAAATACTGTGCTTCCCAGCTCCTAAGAATTAATATAAAAACTCCTAAATGTATTCCTATCCTACTGCAATTTCTTTATTATTTTGCACAAATGCGGGCTTCAGACTTTTATTCTACACATTGTAAACAGCAGTAGTAAATATAGGAACCTCACAACAACAGCAAATCAATTGAGTTCTATTGTCACTAAGTAGTTTATCATTGATAACAGTGATAGAAACAATACATCAATTTGGATTTATATGTGAATGCAAGAACAGAGTGGGGGAGACTGCTTCTCTGTCTGACTAGTAAGCACTCTGTTTTGTGGCACTGAGGACAGAAAGGAGTGGTTAAGAGCTTAGAGAGAAATGTCTGTAACTTAATCAGTTTAAAAGGGACTGCTATGTAATTATTCTAAAACTGAGATTAAGGTATTCTTGATAACCAGGTATCTCTATTATATTTTTATTCAGACTTCTATAGACTGCAGATGGTTTAATTGGGATTCATGTTGCTCTTGAGACCTATACAAAGAATACTAATGATAAAGTAAAAGCTTCTGCATTGCAATCTTGTCTGTATAGTATAATGGTTGCAGTGAATCCTTAAATTAGTTTACTAGTCCGTTACATCAACATTCATTTCATCTTCTCACTTAGCTTCATGCCAGAGCAGTAAGTGGTGTATTACTAAGCAGCAAGAAACAGAAAGTTTTGAAAACAGCAAGCACGCTCTTAATTTTAATTTGAAGTATCTGAATCGTTCCTTAAAAACTCATTATTTTTAAGTTCATGTAGTGTTGCTAAGTGGAACATTTTCAGTGGATAGTACAGGCTTTTTTTTGTGCCATTTGTCATATGCAATTTAATGACCACTTAACTAAGCCACTTCCCTTGTTTCATGTAGTGTTTGTTTTTTTGGCTGATGTCTAGCAAAACTTGCTTAATCACTCTTGCCAGTCACTTCATGAGTTCCATGTAGCAGCTTAAAATCTTTTGTTGCTTTCTGTTGGAGAGATTTATTGCTGAGATTCCAGTAGCATACGTGAGTACTGCTCCTTTCAGCAATTTCCCACTTTAGTCTAGAAATACAGTTTGTATATTTAAGCAGTGTATTGTGAGATAAAATATGCATTTTTAAACAAGCTGATCTGGAACACTGTAAACCTCAGTGTCAGGATATTATTTAGCCTGTAAGGATTTGGGGAGTAATGTGCGCCCCATGGGAGGGATTACAAGCAGCTCTTTGGAGAGCACGTCTGTCACTGAAGATCAGATTCAGATATTTCTAGACTCTCAGACCAGACACATCCCCAGATTTCTGTTCTGCAGCATGAGGGGGAAGAAGATGGAATTATTTTTGCAGCTTCTAGTTGTGTGTATTCACAGGACAAATGAAGCCTACTGTTTTCTATCTGGATTCTCTTTAAACCATAGTTATTGCAGTGTTTCATGGATGGTAGGATAGAACCTGGTAAATCACCGATTTCTGTTTGCATTATAAAGGCAAGTTTAATTTAAGATTGGTGTTCAGCCTTTTCCAGTAAGAAAATAAAAAATAATGTTATGTGCGCGTGCCTGTGTGTGTGTTAGGAAAAGCTTGGGCCCGCACGGACACATGGATCTGGCCTCGCAAGTGGGGTTATCCGAAGGGTTTTATTGTGGTTATGCGGAGGGCGAGCCGAGTCGCTAAGCGCCGCGCAGGACGAGGGGGATCTACAGACCAGGCTGGCTGTGCCCCCAGCAAAGCGCCATCGCTCCCGTTCTAATGGAAGTCCATTAACCCTTAAACTCCACCTGACTGCTTAAAACTGGAAAACTTTATCTGCAGTCAAAATAATAGCTCGTAGTGTCGTCTCAGTAGGACCATTAATTCAGAAATCTGTAGCCTTGCTTTTCTCATCAGAAGAGCAGTGTAGCAGGAAGCAGATGTTGCTTATCAGTGTTATCTGTGTATTTTATATTTTCCATGTTTGTTTCAAAGTAATTTTTATCTTACTAATCATTCCATTTTGAACAGGGTCTCTGTTTTAATAATGCTTCATATGTAACTCAATATGTGTGTGTGTGCAATTTCAGCTGTTATAATTTATTGAACTGCTGTTAGGATTGATCTTAAAATATTTACCTCATAGGAAAAAAATTAAATTTAGATCCCACAATACTCTTGCTTGCTGTAGCTTTTGGAAGATATTATTTCTTTAAACTATTATAATTCATTTTGTTTCATATTTATCTCACTAAGCCTAAACAAATTTCAAACAAAAGTACATTAGTCATCTGTCAGACATATGAGATCTGCTGTAGAATTTTCTGCAAGCCTAAAGCAATAGTAGACTTTATCCATAAAAAGAGAATATGTAATAGACACATAGCGTTCTCTTCCCATTTGAGCGAAGTACTATTTTAAAAAGTTGGTTGCAAGTTCTCTGGAGTTTAGTCTTGTAACACTGAAAGAATCTCAATTGATTCTTACATCTCAGCTATTAGATGTTAGTTACAAAGACAAGATGCTTATGTTTGTGAAGAATATCGGATGGAGGAATCAGCTATTCTTAGTATGTGTTGTAGAGAAGCATGGCCGTAATTAAGAAATTTTCCTGAGTGTGCCTGGCCTTTTTAAAATTTAACTTCTCTCCTTGCCCAGCTCTGCATGTAAATGCCTCTAACAAAAAGATATAATGTTTTAATTTTCAGTTGAAATGATTATAACTGTATATAAGATGAAGCAGCCATAAGGAGTTGCATACAAAACTCTGTTGCATTTATATCAGACTAAAGGTTAATATTGCATATTGTTTTCAATTAGGAGTACAATAGATTTGGCTGGTGGGTAGGAGAAATGAAGGGAACCATTGGCTTGGTGCCTAAAGCCTACATAATGGAGATGTATGATATTTGAGAGGCCTGGGTAAGTACATTTTAATCCAATCTTCTGTAATGGCTTATATGTTCCCTTGTTCTCTGTTTCATAAGTATTTCTTTCCTGGAACCTTTGTAGGAGTACTGTTAACATAAAGATTATGGCAAAATATATTGAAGGTTCAATTAAAGCACTTCTGGGATTCTATATGAAATATTAAAGCACAGTGTGCAAAGTAAGATGCCTTTTATAACTAGCTTCCTTTTCTTTTTTTCTTCTTCTTTTTTTTTTTTTAGTAAAATAATGTTGCCTTCTAGTTAGTTTTGTTACTTGAGTAGTATGCATGTATCTGTCTATACAGGAATCTGTGGAAGGTAGATATTTGGACTGAGTCTTATGTATTTGTCTGAGTTCTTTTGGCTAATGATGAACTGCCAACTTCCTTCTTCCTAATCAGGAGAAATCTGCAGTTGAGATCAAGAGCGGAGTGCAGCTGCAGTTTAAAGACACAGCCTGTGAAAGAAGATTCTGCTGTACACATTTTGCGGTTTCAGTGAATGTAGTCAGATCATTGTCCTATATATATTAAACATTAAAAACTGCAATTGATCATCATTTTGAGGAAATGTTCATCTTTTTATAGAACTGTAATGCTAAGAAATGAAATAGATGATAATTAACATGGGGCACAAGCAGTCAAATAGTGCCTGTTGCTTTTTGCTTAAGCATATTAGCAGTATTTCATATTTTTATAGGTTTCTGTTGCTCCAGTGAACTTGGATGTGTTTTTCTGTTATTCAAAATAAGCTGAACTTTGAAAGCAGCAAATGATTATTCACTTCATGTATGTATTAATCTTTTGATGTAGCAGTTCACTGTACATTTTGTGTGTAGCTTCCTAGGAAAATCAACAGAAACTCCTGTGTAATAATGCAAATCTTAAAGGTATTATGCTTCAAAGTGATTATTTTTACATTTCAACAGATGATTTTTTTTTCATGTATGTTTAGTATTGTTAATGTTAGTTAATATTTTGTTATCCTGAAATAAAGGATTGGCTCCTTTGGTAATGTAAATCAGTTTAGTTTGTAGTTGGTAATACTGCTGTGACACCGTTCTGCCAGGCAAACATGAATCATGAAAAATTGGCAAAAGACAATATATTAAGTAAGACTGCTTTTGGTAAACTGATACAAAATAAATGGCAACTAAGAGTGATTTTTTCAGTGGTAATGATGAAATATTCTTTTTACCTGTTGCTTATAGATACTTTCACAGAGCCAAATCTAGATATTTTGCTCAGTGGAATCTCTGGTACAGGTTATACAACAGACTCAGTTCAACGTTGTAGTTAATAAAGGCTACCTACAGTATTAGTAGTAATAAATCTAGAACTTTGTGGTAAAAAGCATCAGTCAAAACATATAAAAAACAAACAAACAAACAAACAACAACAAAAAAAAAAAAAACAAAAAAAAACCAACTACACTAAAATATTCTCACTTGTGGATAAGGGATGGGCTGGACAAGCCAGAGTTAATGCTTTAAATTCTCTTCCTTTGGGGATGTGTTTTGCTGTTAGCATGTAAGATCAACTTTTTTGAATCCTCCCACACACTTGATTTGTGAGACCCTTAATCTGCCAAAGAGGCAGGTCAAGCCAGTCTGTGAATTGCTGAGCCTGTGCAGGTCCCCTTGTAGTTGCTTGTGCTGTTTATGCTTCAGGCAGGCCCTGGAAACAGCGTGGGTTAAAAGGTAACATTAGTCTAAACTCAGAATTAGATCCTTCTAATGAGCTAAGATGTGCTTTATTTTAACTAATTTATTTTACTTTCTGGTACACAGAATTCTAATAGGAGTCAAACAGGAAAGAGAGCCTTCTTGCAAATTTTTTTAAAGAAATAGTCATTGAAATTGATTCTGTATGTTATCTGTGAAGCATTAAAATGATAGATTATAGTCTTCAGATCTTTTACTACTTTAATTTATCAAGTGTACTTGTGGATTGTGTACAGAATGTGAAGCGTTAATATCATGGCTATAAAAGCTCCTTCTCTCTTGTTAACATGGCAGCCTAATAAATCTGCACGCCGAAGTGTCTCTTTATTAATTATGTAATTCGGAGTGCCGCCGCCGGCGCCCACCCTTCGCGGGGCGAATTCGCTCGTGGCGAGCGTGGCGCTTCCCGCGCCGCCCGTGAAATTTCATCCTGCAAAGTCAAAACTAGCCGGCAGGGCCGTTCACGGGCCGGCGAGGCTCCGTCTCCGCTTCTGCTTCGGGATCGCCGCCGCGGCCGCGGCCGAGCGGGGCCGGGGCCGGGGCCGGGGCCGGGGCCGGGGCCGGGGCCGGGGCTCGGCCCTGCGCGGCGGCGGCGGCGGGCGGCGGGCGGCGCTGGGCGCTGCGGTGGCTCGGCGGTAGATGGCAGCAAATTTTCGTAGCACGGGAGCAGCTCGCAACCCTTCCCCCTCCGGCGGCTCCCGCACGGGCTGCGGCGGCGGAAAGCGGTGCGAGCCCCGCATCCGCTTTTGCTGTTATTCCAGGAGAGGGAGTCCTTACCCAACTGATGAGGTGCAGGCTTGCGGGGCTCTTTTCCTTCTTGTCGTGACAAAAAGAGAAATAAAGTGTCTTTTGTTTATAGTTCTCTTGGCCTTGAGGCCCCCCCCCTTTAGTACAGACGGGAGTTAGGTGAGCAAATTGCCTTAAAAATCAAAACGTGACGGCAAGGTGTTCTGAAGCTCGAAGTCTCTTGGAATAAACCAGCAATGGAACATAGATAAATTCTTTAAGTCTTTGCAATTACCATAACCTTTTTGGATAAGAAAATCTTCATTAATTCAACTTAAACAAAACTCAATGTTAGAAAATGCTAATTGCTTTATTTTCATTGTTTACTTAAGTTCCATTTGCCTTTCTGTGAACAGTAGCACAGCTAATTTTTTTGAAAAGGTGATTGTAAGTCGTATTCTGTACAACATTTTACTTGATTATTTGCTCTGTTCTGAATTTGTACTATACTGCTATTAGATCTTACAATAATGTTCTACTCTGCAAATTTTTAAGGTTCAAATAAAGTTTAATTGTTTGCAAACTGTTATGATGCTAATAATTCAACAGCCTGCTGTGTTACTAATGAAATTACTTTGTTATGATTAATTTGGAAAATAGTGTGTTGATTGTAGTAATTAAGCACAACAAGGTGAAGTAAATGATTCTAATGCCATCTGGCCTCCAGACTGAATGAAGAAATGAAATGGGGCTGTCATTTGAATTTATTCAGAGAAGTAAGGGTAATACAAATGCTTTTTATTGCTAAGGCACCCAGATATAACCATCCCATTGTCTACTATTATTTCATGTACTCCTGTATATAACTGCTTCGCATATTTTACCAGCATCTAGTTAGGATTTACCTCCTTGTACATGCTACTAATTACAGACACTGATGGGAGTGTACGTGCTGGTTTCTTCTACCAGTGAGGTCAGAGGATAAGATTTAAAGACGTGATGTGCATCAGCTTACCTTTTGCTCCTCTCTTAATGATAAAAACTTTCTTTGACAAGAATTAAGCCAAATGTGAACACTAATTAAGATCCCACCGTATATGCAAAGCCAAATGCATAAACTTTGTTCTTTTTGGCTCTGCAGTCAGTGCATGATACAGCATTAAAAGGAGCATAAAGCCTTTAAAAGGAGTATAATGCTTTAGAACCTGACCCAAGGACTGTTGAAATTGAGAAGCTGCTGAATTCATTTGCTTCTGGATCAGGCTGTCAGAATGGAAATTCAAAAATAGGCAACACAATTTCAGAAAGTCTTTTCCCGAATATTTCTGTCTTTCTGAAAGAGATGCAATTATTTCCATAACCTGGACTAAATGAAAGAGAGGAACTGGATAGAAATATATTTTTCTATCTTAGAAAAAGAGAAATGAAGTTGTAGATCAGAATCCTGGTTTGATGAAGTTCCCTGGGATCAGTAGGAAAACTGCCAAGTATTAGAACAGGATGAAGTACCCAGGTAGGTGACAATGGGATGCTCTTCAGCTCCACAAGCCATTGGATGTTTCTCCCATCTGCTTTCCTCAAGTTGAAAAAGAATGTCTCATTAGTACGGAGTTGTGGGAGTATGTATGTGCATGGAAACTTTATAACCAACTTTACATAGTGCAATATCCTGATACACCGCAAGACTTTCACTAAGCAGACTTTCTCTGAAGTTGACATTTCTCAGACAAGTATCTGCTTAATTCCATCTTTATTTAGAGAAACAGTGACACTGAACCCAGTGAAGAGTGCTGTGCCAAACCTGCATCTCTGTTTTAGCATTCATTTCCTGCCCTGCATCCCTTGTCTTGCTGTGAGGGGCCAGCACCAACAGACTTCAACCAAAGGATTTAAAATCAGGGATTCAAGCTGGTATAAGCACAATATTTTGTGCCTCTGGAATGAAATTGCCATTTGACCAGTCTCTCCCTGCTGAGGGAAGAATTAAAGGGAAGCCAGGATGTGTGGGTCAAAGAGGTACCACATTTCTCATCCAGCTATACTGTGCCAAGGAGCATATATTTCTTTTTTTGCCTTTACATTGTAAAGCAGAGCAGGCAGTGATAAGCCCTGAGTCATTATATCATGGCCATTTATGCATTTATTTAGGAATGATTTTGTAACAGGACTCAGATAATTCTAATTTTGCTGTCTGGAGTTCTCCTGTTAGTCAAAAAGAGATTTCACCACAAAGAGAAGTCCACAGGAAACTGGGACCAAAGCAAGCTAGAGGAACAACCTCTGCACTGAAAGATATGACACCGTGAGTCAAATTTCAAGCCTGCAGTGTTCGTTTCTTCCTAGCCTTTCAGAAAGAGCAAGTCTTATAGTAATGACTAAAAGTAAAAATACAAGGTGTCATCTTGTAGCAGTGAGTGGGAAAATGAAGTACAGCAATGCAGGCAGCCTGCAAACAAGAGCTGCTGGTAGGCGAAGAGACAGATAGTTTCAAATGCCACTAAAGCCCATTCTATCTCTATTCATTTTTTTGCAGACTGATGTGTTGGAGCTTTTATCTCAAAGTATCCGGGGTGTCTCACAACCTGTGCAACAAACTTCCTTTCTCCCTCTGTTGCTACTCCATAAAGATATTTGATGGCTAATGAGCATTTTACGGCAATACTTGAAAGTTTATGCTGTGAGACGAAAAAAATCTGCATTCAGGTACAGCAGAAGGGAGGATTTATGGTGGCAGAATAGAATTACCAGTTTGGCCACTTCTATCTGCTGTATTTGCTTGCATAACTGTAAATTGTGCCAAGGGACTTCTAAAGGCCACAAGCAATCAGGATTTTAGTTTTACACATCATGCTACAAGACAGGGGAGGCAGCACCACAGAACTGACCCACGTGCAGAACTGCGTGGGTTAAAGGAAATAGTCTTACACAGGATCACCGTCAATCCTGCCAACGCCAGCAGCGCGGAAGGGTTCCTTGGCAGTCTCCCACCCAAGAGCTGACATGGCCCAATGCTGCTTTTTAATAGTCAAATCTAATAGGGTCAGAATGAGAGGAGCAGAGCAGAGACAGTCTGACAGGCACGGGCAACTGAGTTTATTCATTGGCAGTTTTCAGCCTCTGCGACTTACTTCATTTGGATGGGAAAAGATGAAATCTGTAAACAGTCATGTGGCATCAGAGAGGCAGGGGACCTGCTTCCTTTTCTGTTCCTCTGCTCCAAGAGGATTGCCATTTTCCCTTATGTTTAAAGGCAGCCAGGGATGAATGCATGTACATGCACATGTACATGAGGGAAGGAGCGAGTTTTATTATATATTAATTTATAATCAGGTTTTGATGCCTGTTTCTCATTTCTAAAAGGTGCTTATCTCTGCCTGGTCATGATAGTGTGATTATAGACTATAGGTATTTACTATAGAAAATGGTATTTCTAGATTTTTAAGATCTTATTTCCAGTCGTTTAAAGGCTCTATTTGAGTAACTTCCCTTTTCTATTGCTCCACATTGCCCATCATGATAGTACTTTTTAAGTGCATTGTGTTAGGAGCCTATTGTTAAACATAGCGTGTCTTGTGGCATCGGTTTTTGTTTGCCTGTACCAAGAGAATACTCTGGGCTCGTTTTTTGCTACATCTTCTTTTTCTCTATTTTCAGGCAAATTTTACTGTTAGTTTTAAGGTGTCAGACCAAAATGAAAGGGGCAGGTAATCTCTGCATCTAAATTTCCGTTATTCACAAAAGGTAGACATGCCACATTATCAGGTAAGAGACTAATGTAGTTCTGGAAGGACTATAAACTAATGAAGTTCCTATCATTTTTTTTTAATACTTCTGAGGTTGGCACGTAACAGATGTGGGCATTTGTTATGTGGGCACTTAACTGCTTCTAGAGTGGGGCTGCTCATTCGACTTGCTGTCTTTTGAGAGCTACCCAAGGTCAGCTGTGGGTCATTACTGACTTGTGACTTGCACATGACCAGGATTACCGTCCCTCCAATGTGTCTAGCGCTGCTTCGAAGGCAGTGTTCAGGGAGCAAGGCTCTTATCTCAGGGGTATCATTAATTCTCAAAGAAGTGACGTGAGCAAAACTTCAAAATACAAACACATTACCCACAATAATATCTCTTATTAAGCCATTTTTATGATTCGCACTTCTGTAAATACTCTTTTTGTTGTTCTCCTGCATCCATTTATTATGCAAAGTTATGAAGAGGAAAACAAGTGCCACAAGGCATCTTCCTGAAATACCAGATTGCTACAAGGTTAGGTCAAATCTGTCTTTCAGATGCAGGCTAAGAAAATGCCCATTTGAGAATGTGAACCTGAATTTGCACCAATGGTGGCCTGTGGCAGGCTTAGGCAAGCGCTAGAGAAGAAATACCTACCTGGTTGGCCTTTTGCTGAAAACTGATCCTTACTAATGAGTGTGTAATGTTATCTTGGGTTCTTCAGCTGCCTCGTTGCTACTGAACGTCTCTAATGAGGTCAGTGAGCTAGTAATTTATGTAGGTCTTTGTACATCAGGTGTGGATCAGGATTTTGAATTATAGCCTGATCTGACAGAACAGCATATGATGCCGTGATGTGATACATTCTTGTTTACGTGTCCTGTTTATCAGGCAAGCTGAGGGTTTCTCGGCGTGTATGCAGCCCACAAAGGGAATTCATCATGCCCATTTCATTGAACAGCAAAGATAACGTGTTTCAGTAGGATTTTATTTTGCAGATTCTGGTTGGTCCAGACCCCTCAGGTCCCCCTTGCTTAGGTATCATAACATTTGAAACTTGTAGAGTAAGTTTTATAATAATTAATCTAAAACTGACCAGAATGACACTTATGGACCATTGAACAGAAAGAGCACTGCCTACTTACCAACTACTGAGAGCATATTTATCTCATTTGGTAAACAGTGTTTGATCATTAATTAATTATGATAACTCAATTATTTCAATAATTCTGTCTGGTTAACAGTAACAGTAGACATACTATATGCTAAATGTATTAACTGAAATTATAATAGCTATTCAGCCTACGTTCATCATAATACTTATTAGCGTCTGCCCTTCCTACGTCTGTGGGCTGTTAAATGTTCTGCTCATCCTCGATGTTGTCATATCTGCTGGTATTGCAGAAAGAATTCAAAATGTAGGCAACTGACAATAACGCAAATATGTTCTGTCCTTTTACACTATATACTTCTTTAAAACGTGGTCAGTTCTGGGAGTATAGTCTGAAACATAGGAATCTATCCATGTAATTTCCCCTTACCCACAGGAAAAAAAGTTACGTGGGTAAATCTTAATTTCAGGGCATGGCATTAATGCCTTACTAACAATAGTAAGTGTTAAGTCATGTTATTTCCTTGGTTTCACTTGAAGAGCTTACTAATGTGAAAAAAACCAGATTTAAAATCAAGTTGTTAGTGTTAAGTAATTTTTGTGCTTTAAAATACACCCCTAACCCTGAGTTAGCCACCTGGATAGAGGATACTGGTTTATCTGTGAAGTATTTCTTGCTGTTCAGTACCACTCTGCATAGCACTTACTGAATTCAGAGAATTTTCTGAAAGACACCAAGTGAATGACTTTGATAGTTCTCATCTCCAGCTGCCGAGAGTAGATCTCCGTAGGCGGAAGATACCTCTAACCAGATGGAAGTGTTGCACACATTGCCCATTCCCAGTTCACACATTCATGGTCTGTAGACTCTGGGCTGAATCTGATCGGTTGTGCTGGGATTAATGAGCACCAATTCTACTGAAAACAGTGCAGGTATCCAGCCTTACACTACTGTAATCAGGAGTTGCATCTGACCCCTTGTCTTCTCCCTTTTCCTACTAAATCTAAATTGTACAAGGGCAGATAATATAATTGTCTTCTGTAACCTTTATTATAGACAGCTGTCAATGGCAGATGAATGCTTTGGCTGATCCTCGATCCTTTGAGCAGAAGAGAAAGTGTATAATAATGAAGATTTATGTTGGTTTATGAGCATATTGACACAGAATTATAACATCTGTATATGGGCCACAGTATATTCTATTTTCTGTAGGCCAAATTTATTGCTCTCATAATTAAGTATAATTCTGATGACTTAATGGAGTTGCACACTTTGAAACTGGAGGAAACGCCCTCAGTGTAGCAGTGAATGGCTCCGCGCTGCTGGCCTTGCTTTGACTGCCCTGTCTGGGTGTTTTCCTTACCTTCTCCGCTACACCTGGCCACATGGGTGGTGGTGTGAGGACATGTTGAGAAGAAAGCGTGATCTGCTCATTTTTACCCCGTGTTCCACCTCACATTAGGAATGCTAGGGTGACTTCCTGTTTGCTAAATGGCATCATGTTAATCATGAGATGACATCACGAAATGAGAGGCTTAAATTGCTCCCAGGTAGCTTCATGTTAGACGCAAGGTAAAGCTCTCCATGGTAAGGGTGGGGAAGCTTTGGAGTATGTTACCTTGGAGCTTCTGGAATTTCCATCTCCAGAGGATTTGGAGACCTAGCAGGGAATCAGCTCCCCTGCTAGCAATGGTGTAACCACGGTGGTTCCTGCCTTGCGGTAGGGACAGGGGCTAAAAGACCCTCTCAGATCTGTCCCAGTCCCGTCTCATACAGCTCTGTAAGTCAGCTGGCACCACTTTCAAATGGCACAATAAATAAAAGTCTAGGCTTAGTTTTCCTTTGATTGGGAGACTAAAATCGATGGCGTTCTTGAGTTTAAAATGCTCTTAATGCCCATTCAACTTCACAAGTTCCAAGCAGGAACCTGCTTCCCGTGTTCCCTCCCAGCAACAAGCTAATTCAGGGCATGAGCTTTGCAATTAATTTGGCCCACAATTAGCATCTTTTAAAAAAGGGCTTCTTTCAGTGGTATCTGGTATCTCGCTTCGCCTCAAAACATGTTTGATTGTATCAGATATTAAAACAATTTTGAGTACATGAAACATTACATTTATTCTAATTGCCATGAAGAACGTTTCACTCATGCATTTTTAAGCAAAATAGCTACAATTTCAAGTTGTAGCCATTTACTCACCTCAGGTACTTAAATTTTACTTACCACTTTGGTGGCTAAATGCCTTATGAAATAAAGAAAAAAAAATCTTCAGTTTTGTCTGTTGTTTCTTTCTCCCCTTCTATGAACAGAAAGGGATTTTTGCAGGCTCCAATCAAGTAAGTAGAAACATTCTCATTGTTATAATAGGCTTTGGATCAGCTCTACCTGTAAGGATAATTCTCTTTTTTCCCCATACCCCTTAATTAAATTTGTGACACATATGTAATTTTGGTAGTATTCTTTATCCCTGAGAAAAGTCCTTTTAATTGTTTGTGTAAGAAACTGTTCTGTGATGTGGCTGCCTGATTTTATTGAAACTCTCATGTCGGGGAAAAATTATTGCTTTCTCTGTCAAAACTGACAGTAATTACAAGTCCAAATATATAGCTGTGATTGACTTGTAAAACCAAATCTGTAATATTTCAAAATTTTAAGTTGACTTGTGCAGCTTTCAAGAAATATAACCCAGTATTTTCCTTACAAACTGTCATCTCTTTATCCATTTCTTTTATCGTCTTTGTTTTTATTTGTGAGGGCAGGGAGTAGACAGCATTTATATTGTACATACTGGATGGCATTTAACAAGTCTGCTTCTGGGAAAAATTAGTGTTCTTTCTAGCTAAACAGCAGCTAAAGGAAAATCAGGAAGGTTTAAGCACATGGTTCCTTTTATATGGTCTTCTTTATGCATAATCTTTCAGCAATAAATACTGCATATTGATTCCTTAATTGTAATAGAAGTGTACTAGGACAGGAGCAACGTTATAGCCTATTTACTGCCTTAATTTTTAAAGAGTTTTTAAATTTTAAAGTGGATATTGCGCTAAATGCGGTGCTATACTTTTCTATGCAGAACTTGATATAGAAGGACTTTCACACCCAGTCTGCGTTACTGAAAGCTCCTTCTGTCTCGGCTGCCTTCCTCTCACTGCCCTTTGTGAAAAAAGGAAAAATCTGTAATTGGCCCTCAGGCTCTTTTTGCATATATGAAATTCACAGCAGAACAAACAAATTCTTTTAGATTGATTAATGAAAAAGCCCCCAAATAAGGTTCTGTAGAGAATTTAAATTTATCCAGGCTAGGTATAAAAGTTTAACTTGCTTATTTGCCTAAAAAAAATAAACATGTGCAGTAGTTTCCTGTTTAATAATGAACATTTGTTCAAAAGTATTTCTGAGCATTGCTAATAAAAAGTGATCTTCCTTTAACAGAAGACGAAGGGGGAAAAAAAAGGCACCTATACATCAAGCAACCCTGCAAACTAAATGCTGGCTTAAAGACTTCCTAATGGTGAACTATTCACGTTGCCTGAAAAAAATAGAGGGAGATAGCTTTATCTTAAATATCATGTAGTCATTTAGCTGGAGTGAAAAAAATAAGTATAAGTGTGGAAGCTATATATACTTACAGCCACAAAGAGGCACTTAAAAGTGGCATTGACAATCTGCACATAGCTTCAAATGTACAATAACAGATTATTTTGGAACAGAAAAGATGAAGTTTCCCTTACAGGAGAAAACATTCTCCATTTTACTTCATTATTTCTAGGCTGTTGGGTATTTGGATGATACTGCTGCTGGGTTTTTAATTTTTCTTTTTTTTTTTTTTTTCTTTTTTTTCATTTTAAATCCAAACCAGTGAAGCAAAGCCTGGGAAATAGTAATTTCTTTGAATCTTTATGCAGTCTGTCTTCTTAATGAGCCTACTGCACTGCCCTGAAAACAGCCCTTTACAAATAAACATGCTGAAAGTGATTTAGCCACAATGTCCAGACTGTGTAAACATCTAATTATTACAATAAAATTGTCAATAAATATACATTACTGCTCCCTTTTCAAACGTTAACCAACTTTTTCTTTGCTTACTAAAAAGGTATAAATTGTATTTTTATGTCTTGGCGGGTTTTGTTTTCATTACCCTGCTTGCTGCTCTCCAGACAAAAGAGCACAGCCTAACGTCTGAGTTATTCCTGGATGCTGAAAACTCCTACAGTTGTTTATTAATGTAAAGTGTGATGTTGCCTTTCACAGTAAAATGAACTCTGAGTTTTCACAATCTGATTTTTAGTCATGGCGTTAAAAAAAAAATAAAAAGCTGTAAAACTTGTTATTGAGATTGCTGCAACTCTGCGATAGGCACACGATTAAACCCCGCTTATTAGAGGGAGGAAGGGGCATAACGCTGCGTTAGGACCGGGAGAGAAAAT